>NW_009636382.1:0-20773 GCF_000690535.1 Cariama cristata | reverse complement strand
AGCAGGAATCCCTACTGCATGCCACGAAGATGATTGATGAAATCGTCAATAAACTTCTAGATGATTTGGAAGACGCCAAAATCCGCTTAATGTCACTTTATGGTGCGTGCACCTCTGATGTGCCAGCAGGACCCATCGATCAGAAATTTCAGTCTGTGGTAATTGGATGTGCCATTGAGGATCAGAAGAAAATCAAAAGGCGGCTAGAGACTTTGCTCAGAAACATAGAAAATTCTGAAAAGTCAATCACATTGTTGGAGCATCAGAAGTCATCTGTTCGACAGTCATGCAACAGCAAATAGGATAAAATTCTCTTCCTGGCTACTTCGGGCAAATCACAGGATGAGCAAATCTCCATAAAAAGCACACAGAAGCTAAGAAAAAAATTGTACGAGCACATGCGTATATACGCATGCACACGCACCAAAGTATCTTTGACTGTGAGGTGCAAGCATTTAATGGGTTTTGGTAGCATTGGTGTTTTCTTTCAGCAATAAAGAATGCTATCAGTTCTCCTCTAGAGTCAATACTGCTCTATTGCAAATTGTAATTGTGCTTCTGCTGAACTGTCAGAAACCATCAAAATCTAGCCTTTCCTCCATTCTCCTGTTGTTTTTTGGGTTTTTTTACACTAAAGTTGTTTTGTCCTAGCTTGAGAGTTCAGCTTTTCTCTGCTGCATACATAGTGTGTGAACCAGACTTTTGGGGACAAAAGACAAATCATGGCAATAAATCAAAAACATTGATAAACTGTTTATGGTATTTTCATGAACACCACACTGTCCTATTCGTTACCATTTATAATTTGAATAATTTGGCACTATTCCTAAGTAGACAACAATACTTTGTAGAGACTGGTTTGTAAGGGAGGAAGTGAAAAGCAACACGTCACTCCGAATGTCACAACCAAGGCTCGGAGCAGGCTCCGGCTCTCGCCCTGTGCCCTTCCGCGCCTGCGCAGTGAACCATCCTGCCTCCCGCCATCTAACTGCACTCTGAGGATGCTGTGTCCTAAAAGGGAATTGTATTTTATCAGCTGCTACTCTGCAAATTTGTTTTGCCTCATCATCTGTGAAGCCACGGAGCAAAACTGTTGAATTCTAAACTGGCAGATACTGTATTTGTTTCTCGTTTAGGGTGGTACTTCTTACATTTAACATTACTGACTCTTTAGGTGAGTGGGGTTTGGTGTTGGTTTTTTGGGTTTGGTTGGTTTTTTTTTTTCCCCTTCCACCCTCATGCCCTGTGATTTCTGCTCATCATCACTGTGCTCTGTGGCTGTAGGCCAGGAGTTGCAGATTTTAGGGTGAGCCTGGAATGTAGCATCTCCCGGTAGCCCGTCAGCCTTGTGCCATCTCGCCAAGGGGTGGCAGGCGCTTGGGGCGGGGGGGGCAGCACAGGGGCTCTGGCTCAGTCCTTGGCTGCCTGAAGGTGGCTGAGAGGAAAGCTCGGCTGGAGGGCAGTGGAAGGGCCGGCGTGAAGCCACCACGCACAGCCGCGGCAGCGGGCTGCCTTGAGGGTTGCATCACAGCCGGGTGCTCTTGGAGCACCAGCCCAAGCCCAAGCTCTTTGTATCAGGCTTCACACCCCTCGCCTGCATGCCAGCACACCGCAGGGCAACCCAGACCTGCTCTTCTTGGAAACCTCAGCAGCTGCGATGGCACTGGCACTGCATTTTGTTCACAGAAGTGGCATTTCAGGTGGGTGCTTTTAAGAGAGTCAAAGTTCCTAAGAATTTGGTGAGATTACTTTTGTAATTCCACTTTAAAAAGAACTGGTTTATTTTCTTCTGTTTTAGCTCCTGGTGAACTTTAACAAGCAAAGTAAATCTGCCTGCTATTTAACAGCATTCAACCCCTTGACAATACTATACGGTGCTGGTCGTTCTCAGAAATCATGCTGTGAAACAGTTAAAAGTTGAACACAGCTTATTGATGCTTAAAATGTTCCTACAATATTTGGGTTTTTCTAAGCCATTATAAGGTTATTCAGGCCAACAGTGTTAAGGATATTTTTGTCTTTTTTTTTCAGATCCTCTTCATTCTACCAATAGCTAAAAGTATTTTTATTTTTTATAGCACTTGTACAAGTGGTTTTGTTCTCAAGGACAAAATGATGTGATCACCACACACTTACCTACAGCTGAGCTAACAGCATAGATTAGACTTCCTTTGACTTAAGTTACTAGTTTCATTTTAAAATTATTTCTTCCGTTTGCCTTCCACTTTCCTAAATCCCAAGCTACCTGATCCACAGGAGAGCTGCTACACAGCCATCAGTGTCCCCTCTTAATGCTTTAAGATGGCATACTGACACGCCACATCCATTGAAGACTCCATAGATTTAAACAATCTAATTTTAAAACCAGTGAGGCTGTCCTTCAAGTGTCTTTCACACAGTCATACCTGTAAGACGGAGCAAAAGACACCTTTTTTTTTTTTTTTTTAAATTTTTAACTTGGCGTTTCATACTTGCTCTCTTAAAATAACTCAAAAGCGCTAAACATACTTGGCATCATACACAATGGAGATGATCAACAAAAGAACAGATCCAAATTTTTAACTTCTTTTTAAGTGCATGGTTGTCACAAATCAAGACAGAGTAGGCAAGGCTTGGCAGGCATAAGACAGCCAGGACACCCAAAGGGAAAGAAAAACCAGTAAGCCTTTGGTGCTGCTACCTCCTGAGCAATGAAACGGGCTGTGCTCCACTTCCCAGACTAAGGCAGTCTTGGGACCAGGACGTTTGCGAGGGTGAAACGTTCCAAGAGCTGTGGGAAAGGACCCAGGCACGGGCAACGGGCAGCTTCGGGGCTGGCAGCAGACACCACATGAAATGGACACCCTGCTTCCCGAGGCTGAACACAATACAGCTGCACAGCGCCCAGCAACCCCCCAAGCCAGAGAGCATCACAGCTTCGGTTTTTCACAAGGTCCTTGCTTCGCTGTAGTTAAGCACTTCCGTCACCTAAAAATATGTGACCATGAACATGTGAGTTTTCTCACATTTCAAGATTTTCTTCTTGCCTAAAACATCGCTAATTAATCCTTATTGGGGTGTTAGGCAAGCAAATTGTTCTGTGTGCAAAACTGCACACAAGAGGAAGCAGGAGTACATTACTGCCCAGATTCCCGAGATACCTGGGTAAAGAGGCAGACCCAGATGCTGAGTTGTGTTTTACACAAAAAGAAACCAAACCAAACACACCAACCAACCAAAACCCACCAGTGACTATTTACCTGTTTCTTTTCAGAAAATGGATCAGGCATCTTTGATACATTAGTCACATTTTAATGCTGCTTCCAAGGTCTACAACCATTCACCTAAATCTCATCCCTGTATTCACCAGACCAATCACGAGAAGTGAAATGACCAGAAAGAGCAGAACAGAACCCGTGTTTCATACTTGAGTTGTGCGATGAAGAAATGGGAGCCAAGAACTCGGAAGCAGTGTTTCTGTTAGACTGGGGTACCCACGCTTGGTCCGGCGAGGGTTTCAGTCTCCTGTGCTGCCCTGGATCACAGCTGTTCACAGCACACGGGCTAGAACCAGGCACACAAGTTTCTCAATCAGATTCAGGTTGCACAGCTACAGGGTTATAGCAATTTTTTGAAATGTAGTACATTGACAATTTAATATAACCACAAAAATAGTGACTTGTATCAGATCAAACAGTAATCAAATAAACATGTTGAAGTGTGTGATACAACTCAGGTCACTCACAAAAGAACAGCAGACTTAACTCGCAGGGATGTTACAGGAATGTCATACACACAATACTCAGTTTTAAACATTTATATTTCTACTTGAGGATTTATGGTAAGTCATGTTGACTTTTTTTTTCTAAAAATACATTTACTTGAGATCACAACAGTGATAAAAAGTTATGTACCTTATCTGTTTTAACCATTCAGATTCACAAGAACTTGCAAATAAGAGGAAGTCATTTATTAGTAATGAAGCATCTTTATTCTCTCAACGAGAGCGGCATTTCTCCCGGTCCAGATTAATTTTTGCTTTTTTTGACCAACTTTAGCCAGTTCTGCTCAATCACATTTATCTTGGTAAGAGAAGAAAGAACACTCACTCCACCAATTATTTATCCGTATTACCCTACTACTAGAAACCTGAGAATGAGTCTAGTTCAGTACTAAGACTCACCTGGCTTTGAGATGACTCATGTAGAACACTTCTTCAACACGGAACTGTTTCAAAGTTTCTCTTACTCTATTACCGTACCTTGCATCTTAAATCTAAACATTGCTGCATTTTTTCTTCTGTAATTTTGATTACCTGTTTGGATGTCATATTTAACAGAGAGAAGTATTTTCTTCTGCCAATACCATCTGAGCATTAAAAAGATGTGCACAACTGCTGCTTCATACAAAGAGATGGTAAGGTAGTTGTGATGAAATGAAGCTCGTTGGACGACACTTCTCTGGTTTATGTACAACGGGCACTCAGGTACTGCAACGTCAGCCAAAGCTCTAGGGTTACATTTAGGGGCTTAGGTACCATCCTTACAATCCAAGAAATATGTTGATTGTTTGCTGTACAACCGAATTCCCACAAGAGGGTTCTGCAGTGCAAATCATTCATTCTAGGGTTAACTGGTAGCTATCAACTTGAACAGATGAATTAACATGTTCAAAGCGTGTGTTCACCAAGTATTGTGCACGTACCCCTGCGCAACCTCCAGGCAGTGCAATATGTTCAGCTGCTCCATTCCCTTTAGCATAATGTACATCTACAGAAGCGATGCAAAGGAAAACTACCTGTCAGATATGCTGGAGCCCAATAATGGAGGAGGAGGGGAAAAAAAAAAAAAAGATTTTACTGAAGCATAAAAAACTTAAACAGGAAATCAGACTGACAGTACGGTAATTCAGGCATTTTGACTAAAAAAGGTAAGTTTTGCCTTAAGAAACACTGAAAATAAGAAAGCTCCAAAATTGTCTGAAGTGGACTATTTAGGGTTTTTCTAAAAATTAACCACACACAGAAGCACAAATATCTTCGTGTGGTCAGTCTCACAACTTTGAGATTTGTTATTTCTGCTTGGAAATATACATCCCTAGCATAACCGCTTTGCATCAAACAGTGACCCACTGGGAGAACACCCATTCACTGAATGGATACAACAGGGGAGTGACAGATGCTTTAGTGTCATACTCTTTAGCGAGTGCTTGTTTCACTAAGGCACTAACAATTACTGACGTTTTCTGCTCGTGGTAGCATTATCAGCTGAAAGCAAAGAATTTTGGCAAGATTCAGATAGCACAGCCAATGAGCTATTCAACAGATATTAATGGATAAAACAGGAGTGCAACTACCTTAGTCTCACAGAAGAGAACTTTGCATCTCGCGGTAGGAACATCTGTTGCCCCCAACCCAGAATGCCAGTCTGCCACGGGGGTGTGGTGAAGAGCTACACCCTCTCCTGCCACGCCGTTACAGCAGGGCACAGAGAAGGGCATTTTTATTACCAGCTCTGCACCTGCAGGTTTTGATAACTAAAACATACGATATTTTAATGAGAATGCTTTGAGTGGAGAATGGCAGTGTTTGCAATAAAAATTTTTCACAAGGGACAATGCGAGCGCTAACTGTTTAGGCGTGTCTCTTCATCCAAAGGGCAAAAGTTACTTTCACTGAAGAGTGATGTGAATACCTAAGGATTCCTGCAATAGGCAAGTCATCTGGTTTACATCTGCACACTAACCCCAGTAGGATAAAAAAATAATTTTTAAGCAGCGTACAATGCAGAGCACCCTCCAGAGAAATGCTAATTTAGATAGTCTCCAACTTGGTTGTACTGGAGAACAAGCACTGCAAAGTCACAACAAAGAGTGAGCCGCTTTAGATTTAAGATGGGAATGAAATAAAAACTCACTGTTACCCAATGCTGCAAATATGTATTCCTACATTAAAGTATGCCTACTGCATTTCAACATATCCTAAATTCAGCAAGTCTGTCAAGCCTCCACCTGTGAAAACTTCTACTGAGTTTTTACTCCCTAAAACAGTGGTTTATAATGACAGATCTTAAATACAAACAGCTTAGGTAACAGTACAATGTCTACAGTATAACATGTAATAGTACAACTGGTCATCATACCTAATAAAGACTTATTTTTCAGTACTCTGTACAAAGTCAAACAAGGCAAAAAAGATGTTTCAGACATTCTGTGGTTTTGTTTCTTTTTCAAGAAAAATTAATAAAAAACGTGAAACTGGCAGACAGACAACGAAATGTAAAAGTTTCCACATTAAAAACAGTTGTCAAAATTCTTCATGCATTACTCTGTCTTACATCCTGAAGTTGTAAGGCGGTCCCCATGATGTACAACCCTCAGTCTTATCCCAAGTACCTTCCTTCTTAAATCGCTAAGACAGATAGGATTGGACTCCATTTACACATACATACAGTGATTAAAAGCACTTGTTAAAAAATAAAGGCCTTTATCCAAGAGAAAACAGAGGAAAGGTTACAGTGAAGAACACACAGTTTTGCTGCAATAGCAAAGGGGACGGAGCGCCTTGAGGGTCACCTTCTGGCCAGCAACAGGAGATGCTCTAACAGCTTGTCAAAGAAACAACGGTACTTGGGAGAAAGTTTAACACAGTAAACATAAAATACAGAGTTCAGAGATCTTTAGTGTTTGTGCATAACTTGCCACCCACTTCTCTCCCTGCAGAGAGTGGGAAAAAGAATACATTTCCCTTTTCATACTCATTGACTTAGAAACAAAGTCAAGCTTCCTATGTGAATTCACATGGTGAAAAGTCCTTCCTCCAAAAATATACAGGATCACTCGACTCATTTTCACTTTCATACACCCTTTAAAAAACTATTAAAACTCTGACTTTTTTCAAGCAGCCTATTTTGCATTTGTCACTGGCAGGTTTGTTGTAGAAATCCTAGAAAGTTAAAATTGTATCATACCATACAAAAACAAGTAAACAAAATGGGTATTTTTTATAAGGCATGCATGCTCTTGAAGAGGATTAAAAAGTGTTTATTTTTGGTAAATAAAAGATACCTTGCTTAGCATTTTTAAAAGCACCTTAGTGATTTAGGAGCCTAAGTCCAAATAACTTTAATTTAGATTTGGGCTCCTAAACATCTAAATCAATTCTGTAAAATTACTTAAGCACTTTGAAAAATTTTTGCCATGTCTCTGATCTTGCAGAATTAGATTTTCTGTAACCAGCAGCTACCTTGCTACCTTTGAATCCGAGACAACGCTCAAGAATGTCTCACTCATGTAATTCAGTCATCAGGTGCATTTTTTTGGATCTTCCATAACTTAGTTTGTGGTATCTATGAAGAATTTTTCCAAAGAAGAGAAGATAAATATTTTGTGACACCATTTGGCAAGTTCCTTTTTCAAAGACAACATGGGATGCAACAATCAAATTTGAACAGGAATGCAATTATACAATATGCTCCTTCTGAATAGCTATTAGTGTCAAAGACTCCGTTAATTTGTTCAAACTGTTAAGACTGAGAAAAACAAACTTAGAAAAACATCCGTAGCACAGCACTGGGTAGAAAGAAGGACCATTTTTGGCACCATACATTTTTAAATCTTAAGCTTTTAGGCCCAAAGTATAGCAAGCTAAACATACACAGTGGCAGCTGGGAAAGCTTCATCTGAAATGCAATATTTTGAAGGAAATTTTTTTTTGGAAGATGCTATTTTATGAGCATTAGCTCCAAGTAACATATACACTGGAATTTAGCCTAAATACTCATACCAAATGTTTACATATATACCTTAGCACTCATATATATAATACAAGTATATTGCACCAACAGAACTGCCAGAATCGATATTAATATAGTCAGGCATAAAACGCAGCGTGTTCCTTTTGCTCTTTGTTTGTCTTCTTAGCGTCCCAACTAACCAATTCTAACATTTTCTTTGAAATTTAGTTGCAAGGTTGCTACTTTACCTTGGGCCATAGTGTTCTGGTCTGTACCTATACGTGTAAGTATTACCCTTACATTAAATGTGCTTTGCAATTCAGCAATACCTAGTTCATAGCTCTGTAAAGAATTCCTTGAAAAAGGAGAAGCTTGCCTAATTTTTACCAAGCGCAGAGGACAACCGCGGTTCTGTGCTTTGCCAGCAGGTGTCTCGCCCTGCACACCAAGAACCACTGCATCAGCAAGGTTGGATAAATCCACCCTCTATCAAAGATCCCATAGGCACAAGACTCGCTAAAGCACTGGTAAAAATACCTCTACAGCTGACTTTATTCTGTGTTCAATTGCACAACTTCATCCAATTCCCCGGGTTGCTTTTTTTCTTCCAAAAGTGGTCTAAGGTATGCTGCAGTTGCTAAAAGGACTTCTGTTTTTCTTGGTCCTCTGTTTGTTTGGCCTAAGGTTGATGACATCTCCACCATTAAGAGTGCCAGAATTTTGGTTGGAGTGACTTCCACCAGCTGTATTAAAAACACCTGCAGAATTTAAAGACAAGAAAATTATTTGTATTTCTTTACTTCCTGCTGCATAATACATTAACACTTAAGAAGCAATGCTTACTAAGGCACAGTAGTGCACCTCAAATGCATACTCCAGTTTTTAACGGTTTTATCTACTTCTGGGTCAATTTTGCAGCTAAATTTGAAGTAAGGCTGCCTGGAATTATCAGCCAGGCTGTATTTGAAGCTGGTATACATCTGTGTAATTGAAGAGCAGCATATGCACTCACCTGCATATGTGTATGCTACTAATTGCAAGGTAACAAAGATATGGTTAGCTGAGTAATATAATAAAAGAAAAATATGACAATTTTAAAGTTGGAAACTTTGCCGAGATAAAGGTCAGGAAAAAGCCTGAATAAAAAGGGACTGCTTTAAGGAAAATAAATGAACTGACTCAGAAACTCTTTAAAGAAGGACTACAGAAGTTCAGTGTTCCCTTACAAAAAGCAGTTTACAAAGACCTGATTACACGCCAGATTCTTTCACCATGAGTCTCCTGTAAATACACACCAAGATGAGTAACACTAATACTAGTTACATTAAAAAACCCAACAAGCATCTTTTTTCAAGTCCTTACACAATGTTTGTTTAAACAAATTTAATAAAAGGGCACTTGCCAAACATTAGCTAGAAACTTCAGTACAACAGTTCGACAGTCTTGTAACTTTAGAGAGTCACAGAGTTGTTTTATAGGAGAGGAGACAATATCCTAAGATAGGAAGGTAATAATTAGACTCTGATTCACCTTATATTAACTCCATAAGGAAACAGATGAGACCATAGGCTTTGATGGCACAAAATACTGTTTCTGTTTTATTACAGTATACATACCAATCTTGTTACTGCTTGTATGTACTAGTTCTGGATCATCAGCTGTTTGTTGCTTGAGCCTTTGAAGATATTTATCGGCCAAATACTTAAAAACTGGAATGTTAAAAAGAAAAAAGGTACATCAGAGTAGGCTTTCAAATAATCTTTGTATCAGTGATAATACCTTTGTATCAAGATTCTGCGTGGTGACAAAAGTGCATTCAACACTACAGGTGTAGCTTGACCTGGTAAGTGATTCTCTCTTGGCAGGCCTCTGTACCTGAGCAGAATCCAGATGACTCCAGAGTATACCCAGGTCTTACACTTTGCAGTACTAAAGTCTTGCATGGCAGACAGAAACATCTCAATACTCCTGTAATAAAGGTGGCACATATATTTTGCCAAATGTTCCAGTTCATGCAACTTGGAACTTTTTAAAGTTATGTAGGAATTTAATGTATTTTTTTTTTTGCAAGAAGCCTTAGAACATTAGCAGTCATGTAAAGTAAGTCTATTAATAAAACTTGGCAGCAACATTTTTCTCATTAACTAATGCTATCCTTACTTGTATTGGGGTATGAAAGGTCTACCCAGGATTCTGAAAAAATAGACAACTATAGAAGAATTTTCAGAACCTATATGTGTTATGATCATTTACATTTGTAATTAATAACTCATGTAAAATGATACATAAACATTTTACATTTTCTCTTGCAGATTTTTTCCCCCAAGGTGAATGATGTTAACAGAGAAAAAACAATTAGTTCACTATTAAATTTGCCTGATTAAACAAACAAAAAAAGTTATCAGAGACTATAATTCATGATTATTCAAACCTTCCCCACAAAAGACAGTGACTGAGATTTGTAACAGTAATCCTATGAAATTAAATACATACATTAAAAAGTGATACTTGGGAACTAGTAAAAAGTATCACCAGTAGACAAAAGGCTGCAAGAGAGCCAATCTTTTAATGTACTTTAAATAAAGATAACTAAACTATGAAAGAATCATTTGTATCAATTATTTATTAACAATTACAAAATAAAAAGCTCTGTGCTTACTGACAGTCATTAGGACTAAGCAGCCTTAACACTTTGGCACTTCTAAATACTGAAGCTATGCACTGTTTGTGGAAGAGAGAGGAAAGATGTACCCAAAGAAACAGTCCTAACATACTGCTATCAAGTAATTCTAGCTGCGTTCAAGGCGGGCTGCTAAGAAACATAAAAAGGATTGCCAACAGCATGCAACAACGTGGGAAGCAACAGAATCAGCTCCCAACCAGCAAGCTGTAGAGTGCCACAGAGCAGAGGGCAGGACAGACACCCAAGCTGCTCCATCTCGTACCTTCAGTTACGTTCAGGTCTTCCTTCACAGATGCTCGGTAGAACCTTAATTTTAGCTTTTTTGCCAGTGCTTCTGCCTCTTCACTGCACAACAGAAGAAGACTCTGTAAATACTAATTTGTCAGCATTTATTCTTATAGACAAAATGCTTCCTGGTAAGTTACACAGGGCAAGGCGGGTTAAGAAACTCAGACGGTCAAAAAAAATACCTGATCCTTAATTTCTTTACAATATCTCCACTATAAAAAGAAGGTATATTATGTGCAATTTCTTTATGACCAAAAATAATTGCTTTTCAATATTTATTGACTTCACTAACTAAAATTTCCCAAGGGTTCAAAGACAGGCGTTAGTGAAACCAAAAGGAAGGATGCTGTAATTAACAGCACTAGAATTGGAACAATTACCACTGCAAAGTCAAAGCAACAACAAAAAAGTAATTCTTAAGTATATTTTAATAAAGCAGTAGACTATGCAATCAGATGAGTGCAGAGATGAAATCAAGAATTACTTTTTTCTGTGAAGTGAATTTGTGTTAAATTTTTAAAAAAGTTGAGGAAACTTATGAAAATTTCACCAAGGGAAATCATGTCATCAGAAAGATGACGTTACTGAGGGAGATGGGAGTATTCTGAGAACAAAACCTAAGTGACATACCATGAATAAAGGAGGAGTTCAAATGCAATTTTGCTTTTCCTTTGAAAAATCCTCAGTATTCTTTGCAGAGGGAGTAGAAGCTGATTTATGCCATCAATGATAGCAAACAGAGAACAAAGAAAGCCAGTGCAGGAAACAACAAAAAGAAGAAATAATTTAAATCTCTCGGGAAGATTGTAGATATAAAGAGGTGGACAATGATCGACTTCATCATGCAATATTTTCTACATGATATGCTGCGGTAAATAAAAGTTAGCATTTGTTAAGCTGATTTTATGGCAAGAATGAAATTGGTCATATGTACAAAGGCAGAAAAAACTGACAGTAAAATCTGTAAAGAAAAATATAGTGAAGAAGGATCAGCACCATGCAGTTTGTGAATATTAACAGATATGGATTTCTATAGAGTTACAATGTTTTGATAAAAACAAGCAATAAAAACAAATTAAAGAAATGCAAAGCAAAGAATTGTAAGATACTTTTTCAAACAACTGGTTTAATACTACTTAATCATTTTGACAAGCATTCATTAGCCAAACTACACAATGTAACTTCACTGGTGCACTGCACAGCTTAACAGTAACTGTAAATTTTAACCAGAGAGAAAACATACAGTTTTAGAATTTCTAATAAAAATGAGAATCATATAATGGTACAACCAAACTTTTCATGTTATTTCTCTATTTTTTTGCCTTACCCTTCAGAAGAAGGCGTGAAGCAAACAGAAAGCTCTTAGCTGTGCAAGCACATTTGCCCAAGTAACTACACTCATGCAGCAGTACCTGCCACCTGTGCTTCTAGGGCATGTTTTGATGCAGGGCATAGGTTTGACAGCCTAGGTATCATAAGTCTTCACCAGAAAGTCCCATAGATTTTTTTTTTTTTGGTTAAAAAAAAAAAAGAGTGTGTATAGAGGGGGCATATATTGTTCTTTAAAAGCAGTAAGATAAAACTCCTACTTCTTTATGCAAGAGTCATCAAGAAGATCAATCTTATTCTGCACAAGAACGGTGGGAATGTCTCCAACTTCAGTCACAACTTTTTCCTTCCAGGTAGGGATTGCTTTGAAGGACTCTCTGTCAGTTGTAGAAAACACAAGAACACAAGCCTGGGCTCCTAAAAATATACAAATCAATTATAAATACAAATCAACTAACAAACACTAAAAAAAAGAATAATCTATAACATATTTCAAATATGAAGGATTTTTACAGTTTCTCCCATGAAAGTGCACTTTTACTACAAATCAACTAACAAACACTAAAAAAAAGAATAATCTATAACATATTTCAAATATGAAGGATTTTTCCAGTTTCTCCCACTTTTACCACCAGCTTGTGTCAAACCAATGGTCATAAATTCCCCAAATGAAAATAGCTTGCCATATTATTTTGATCATTATACCCATTCTTCATGATGGCTATGGGTCTGCTACCTTTCAAGGTATTTCCAGCATGGTGCATGTATGCTGGGGAAAGGAATAGGAGGGGGTGTGGAAAGGCTGGAAAAAGGGAAAGGGAAGTTTGCTTATTGCTCGCTGTTTTCCAGACAGCTTAATGGGAAGCCAGAAGGAAAATATTTTTCAGTATGCAGTATCCGTAAAGCACACTTCACCTTATTCTTTGTGCTGCAGTAATCTGGATTTTGAAAAGCAGAAAACTTAAAAGTTTTCAGAGGAAGTTGTGATTATTTCAAGTAAATAGTTTAGTAGCTTTTTGGAGAAAATAAGTGTATTTCTAATTCATACTCATTCTATCACAGCACTACAATAAATTCTACAAAATTTGTTGTACCATTTTTGTTACGGTTTCGTAACAGCTTTAACAAACAATAGTTAAAATCCATGGATATTGAGAGTGTACTTCCACAGCTGAATTATTAGTGAGTGGTCTTTTGACCATCCAGTAGCCCTTTGCTATCCTCAAGAAACTACTTTTCTTTGCACATAAACACATGGAGAAACACTTTATTATTTATATACCTTTCATGTATTTGCTATTTAGTAACAGAGTGTAAAAGGAGTAGACAGCTAATATCTTTGAGACTATAGTGTTACCCTGTGAATAACCTGAACTAATTACATATAGCATGAAAAATAATTTCATCAGTAGGAATTTTCTTTCACGGATGAGTTTCATGAAGTATCCCCCAGGCCTGTATTCTGTTTGTCTTTCTATTTCCTTGACACAAAGAACTGAAGTTCTTTTATTAGGTTTCCTTTTATTTAGCTTTACAAAGCCAAGTTCAGTCTATCTTTACCAAAGTTTTCCTATGCTCTTTAACATTCTTTCACATGCCATTAAGACCCTTCTGGTATGGTTTTATACAGAATAAGAAGCGCCCTCAGAATTCTGAATCAACTCTATCAATAAAATAGTAGTCATGTAGTCTTCCATAATTTTCCCTATTATTTGTGTTCTGAAATTTTGTTTGTTTTCCCTAATGTCCAGACCATATTCTGATGTATGCAATTATTCTCATGCAATTTCACTTAGAATCCTGCAAGATAGGCGTAAAATTAATTAGTCTTTCCAAAGCAGGTTAGTTTGCATTTGTCAATCCTGAATTTAACCTATCATCTCACAAGCTAGCTTAATAAAGCCTCTCAAGTTCTTTGCTCTACTGGAGATGAGAATACTTATTAAAAGACTCTCACAATCTGTAAACATCACCTTGTTCAGTTTTAAGACTAAGAAATCCATTGTGAAGTTTCTACTCTAAGACACTTTAGCTTCATCTCTCTCCTTCCACGCATTCCTTCAGAATGCTAAAACACAGAGGTAACTTGGTAACAGTAAGTTTAGAGGGAAAAGTCCTAGCACATAGTAGGTAAAAAGGCGGTGACTTACAACATCAGATCTCCTTATTCAGTTTACGTATAGTACATGTAGAACGCAGCAGACAGAGACAGTAAAAATAACTCAGCTTGGCCATATTGCTTTTTAAAGAGAATTACACAATAGGCTTTAATTAGGAATCAAACGGAAATATTTTTGAGAACCTTCAAGATTCTGACATTTAAAGGTTCTTAACAGGAAGTTAACAAACAACAGTAAAAGTGTGTGTCATCAACAATGACAAATTCTATACACTTGTGTAATTGTGTATTTCCAAACACCTGCTGAAGGTTTTAATCACTGGATTGTAAGAAATATCAGAATTTACTAATCCAATAACCCTGCAAAATGCTTATTTTAAGAAGAGAAGAACAAAAGGAGAATTCTTCTCAAGCTCAATTCAAGACAGTATCAAATGTGATCTTTCTGAAAGTATGCTTCATTATAGTACAGAAGTTAGTATGGCAACAGAGTTCAACAGAAGATGCTGCAGGGCAGAGATCTCATTAGGTAAATTCTTTTCATCTTCTAAGAATATTGCTAAATCCTCAGTATTTTTATTGAGAACATAAACAAGTTTAAGAACTTACAATGTCCATGTAGAAACTCTAAGGAGTGAAAAAAAAAAAAAAAGATAAACCCCAGGATTTAGGCATGTAAACACCCTTCTGTATGTAGTGACTGACAGTATTCAAGAGAGTCAATAACACTATGATCTCACTTATTCACTGCAAATGGAGTCATACATCACCTGTGTCATACAACAGATTGTGTACAGCAACAGACACCAGCAGCAAAGGCACAGGACAGTGTCAGACAGGAGCGTAACAGCTAAAACCAGGATGTTCTTGATGAGTATTTTAAATCAAAGTTCTTTCGTAAGAAGCTGTTTTGTAAAGCCACTTTAAAGCACAGAAGGAAAGGATGATGGAGTTTTTTGTGTGCAATTACTGCTTTGACAACCCCTGTATCTTTATTTCAAAAAGGTTCCAACTGGCTGCAGAATCACCAATATGATATTCATATTTAGACTAATTCAGAACAAAATTAAGAGAGTAGTGCTAGCATCTCTGCTGGATTCAAGTAGAGCATGAGCTTGTCAGCTGAGTCGGTCTTAAAGATCCTCAGCAGACTACCCCATCCTCATGGACTCCGTAACTGTATTTTCTCCTTTCATAACGGTACAAAGCCTGTGTAACAGAAAACGGGTAAAGAAATCCCTTGCCATGAGTGGCCTCACACAGGGTTTTATACCTGGCATCTATTAGTTTCATTCCTCTGTTCTTTGCCTCAGCTTTTTCAGGCTATGACAGAAAACACACATTCACTATAAAAGAAATGGTGGCTTGTTCAGCCTTACACTGAGATAAAAATCCAAGGTCAATGATCTCATCATCCAGAAGTTCTTGTTTACTGTTGATGTTCTAACTTTTGCAGATCCTGGCTGTCTTTAACAGGCTTAGCAAGGTTTAAGGTCTCACCAACAGTATCCAAAAGAGGGCTGCCTGTTCCAAATGGGACCAGGATAGTCTTGCAGCCCTCCTGTTATCACAGTTACTACAGCCAAAAGTGATTGGCAAGTGCAAGCCAGAGCAATGCTATGGAAGCTTGAGAAATATGAAATCTAACTATAGTGCAACAAAATGAGGATCCTGAGAATTTGACTGCTCAGTGACTGAATAACAGACCAATGAGCAAGATGTCTGTTTTCCATCAAAAACCTAACAAGGGTCTACTCAAGATACCAGTGGTAGCGGATGGAAGAGGACGCACACATGAAGAAGTGATCAAATACTGCCTTGAGAAGCATCTGTAACATGGACAGAACACGGTGCTGCTAACAACAGCCACTTGTGTATGCTTAGCATACGAATGAGGTACTTTGTGAATTAGAAAATGTGTGACTTCCATCGGACAGAAACTGGTAAGAAGATGCATGGTACAATATAAAAAAGAAATTATTAAATACATACAGAACTTCCTTCAACTCAATTTAGGCTGCTGGACTCCTTGTGCTGTGTGATCACAGGCATGCAGCTACACCAGCAGCATGTATTCGCCTGTACACAGAAAACCACATGACAAACCCACCGTCTGGTCCAATTTTGTTTCTCTGCAAGGCTGAATGAATTTGGTCCCTGGACAAGAAGGGCTCAGAAACAGGCTCCAACACATTCATTGTGCGACCACAGATGAGCAGCCGATTCCTGAAGAACTGACAATACACGTTGTTCCAGGAGAGTAGATAAGCCCTACTGTAATGACAGGGGGACAGCAACCTATGGGAGAGGCAGACCTTAAAGTAACAGCCAGCATCTATCTTACCTACCTTAGAGGCACCTCCCCTTATCACCAATAATAGGCAATGAAATCCTTGCATCTCCAAAGTAAGCTTGACTTCTTGCTTCTATAATATCGTGCTTGCAGACCTGACGCTAAACCAAAATTGCATTCCAGGCTCTTATATTTCCCTTGTCCTTCATGAGTCAAAGTCTAGTGCAGAACCCTCACCGTATCTAACAGCTTGAACCGTTAATATATCCACCATGCTGCGTACAATGTGTATCCACAGGATGACCATGTTCTACTTCACAGCACCCTCTTCAATATAAAGATCTTGGAGGCAGAGATTTAACTGCACTATGCTGGGCACAAGTCATGAGCAAGATTTCAAGATACTCATGCAGATATTTTTTTTTTTAAACCATCAGGTTGCTTGTGGTAAGTGAGGCCAGTAAGTGTACTTCTAAGTTCTTCTGAACACTCCATATTTTATCACATCAGTCCCAGTAATTAGGAGAAAAAACTCTTTGGCTTTAAACAACTAGGGAGAGCAAAGCACACAAGAGAACTGAAGGCCAGGAGAGCAAAAAGGAAGCTCCAAGAGAATCAAGTACTACCTTCTAAAATTTATATGCTCAACTTGTCAGCTGTAAAATGACAAAATGATCTATTTCCATATGAAGATAAAAAGAAATAAGAAAAGAAAGATCTTTCTCTGAAGAAATGGTAATCATCAATTATGAGCAACAACTAGAAATATTACCAAAAAAAACCCTATTAGTTGACAAAACAATCGTGAAATATAAAGAGGTCAGAGCACTATACCACCCTGAAACAGCACGGCACAACTATTATTTTATCTCTAAATGAGGTCATTTTATACCATAGAAATACAATTTTCCCAGTTTGACAAATACTGAATCATGGAATCTTTGCCAAGTCATTGATACCTCTCACATTAAAAAACAAAAAGGAAAGATTTTCATAACCATTGTTAAATTATATGTAAAGAAAGACTAAGTATACAATTTGTAACTGGCTAAATAGATAAACTGCCTTTACATGACTGAATAATACAGTTTCTATTCTATGAAGTAAATACACTTTCCTTATTACTCTGTTGCATTAACGTATTCAAGGCAGCCTGTACTAGCAAGAGAACTATCGTGCCTAGTAAACTGTCCTTCTAGGATGACTGGTGGATTTTTTTTTCCCTTGGATTAATTTCTAAGTGTCTCAGTCATAGTTTTTCGAACATGTACAAATACATGTCTTATAGAAGTAATAAAACACTTTTAAAGGGAAAATACAAATTTGCATTTGATTGTTTGAATGGCTATATTCTGTCCAACTTCTGTGCAGATATTTGTCTCACTTTGTTCTATGTTTTTTAAAGGGCACTACTCAGCATCCTGCATAAAGTGGCACTTAATTAAGGCAAGGATCTTGCATGAAGGGGAAAAATATTTAAGAACTGAAAAAGGTGAACTAACACGCTTTGCACACACATGAAATAACTAAAATTCTTAATACAAAGATAGGAAAATATTTTAGAGAGGTGCAGACCAAAAAAAGCCCACCAACAACTACCAAATAACAAACATGGTATTTTCACCTCTATAGTAGGCCTTAGTTATTGCATCAAATTCTTCTTGACCCGCAGTGTCCCATAACATTAGCCTGACATCTTCATCGTTAACTCTGAAATAAACGACATGGTTCTGTAATCAACACAATGAACAAGAGCAATTCAAAACAACTGACATGGAAATACTTCCACATGTCTATAATATAAGAGTAATCCAAGTCAAATTTAACTTGATTTAAATATAATGTAACTTAATATTAATAACGGTTCACCTCCATAACATACTATGGCAATAGTCCCTCAATTACATTACATGCTCTTTACTGACAATCTGTATTATTTTCCTCTTCCTTTCCGCCTCTTCCTCTACATTTCTTTCTATAAGGAAAAGTAATGCAGACATCAAAACAAAACTTAGGTACTCGAATAATGGTCCTTTTGTCTTTTTAAATCAGCTTACAGAATTTATAGAATTTTCTTATTCTCATTACCATAGTATTTTCCATTTTATCAAACATAATTGAGTATTATCTGCTTATATTGCATAAATCTATAGCATATTTAATTTTTTTTCCACAGCCATTAGTATCTATATTGGCTAAAAAATTTGTATTATCATTTTATCATAAGCACTTGCACTTCTTCAACAAGAAATTACAAAAACAAATTTTAAAAAAATCATCAGGTGGTAGAATCCAAAGGAAACTTGTCAAAAAGCTTAGTACAACAGAAGTTCCAGATTTTATTTATAATTCTAAATCTTCGATAGAAAATGGAGTGATATAATTTTAGCCCACAGTGCAAGAGATAAAACAACTCCCTTTACGGTGCTTCAGAAGCAGCAGGCCTTGTCTTCCAAGCCTTTGTAAATCTTAGGATTACAAAAGAACAAAGAAATAGAGGGAAAGGTAAAAATCAACAGTCTGGCATCTGTTTAATACATACTGGATTTGTCTTTCCAGGAAATCTACACCAATAGTTTTCTTGTAGTCTTTTGTAAAAATCCCCTTGCAATACCGCTGAATCATACTGGACTTCCCAACAGCTCCATTTCCTACTACTACCACCTTGATGGCCACCTCCATATCTTCTTCCAACATCTTTGCGTCTCAGGTGACTCTCTGGCTTATTCAGGAAACTACTGAGTCTGTAAATAAAATATGTTCATAAAAATGCTGTGAATAGAAAGCAAGAGGAAAGATGGTCATACACATTAGGATTCACATAGATAATACAATTTATTTCCATCTCTGCCACAGACTGCTTAAGTGACCTCGGGCAAGTTATTTAACTAGTCTGTACTTTGATTTGCCACTTATTAATTGGAAATCAGTATCACTGTTCATAAAAAATATCCTTCTACTGTATGAATGTATTGTCATACGTTGGTAACATTCCTGATGCTCCACTGTTAACACGTACAAGATGCTCAACGGATCAACTTAGCACATATCATGAGTCCGAAGTACAGCAGTTTATAACTTCCGTCACTGTTCTCTTATACCCACTTCAGATATTGACACCTAACACCAACACTGATGCTTCGAAGACATAAACCTGTATCATCCTGTGATTATATCCCTTACTCCACTACTTACGAACTTGTCTAAATTTGTCTTTTTGAGGAGGTCAATAAAAATCATAATCAAATACATTTGTGCGCTCTTATTCATTTAATTTTTAGCACGTGAATCAAAACACTAAACATATAAATATTATTGAGTAATTCTGAAGATAATGCATTTTCCAAAGATCTGGTTTTTTAAACAAGAAATTGAATAGTCCAACTGTCTTAAAACACTTTTTTAAATGTTGAAACTTTTAGATAATTTATCTTATCAATACCAAATACACAAGTTATCTACACTTAAAAAGTCTATATCGTAAGTATATTAGGTGTGACCATAATCTCACATCACACAGCCATGGCAGAGGAGCCACCTAATTTCTCCCTCATTTAAATTTGCCAACGCACATGGTACATTAACTAGAGACAAGGTCAAGTTCCTGAAGTACACGGACAAAGTTCACAGCGCAAGTGGTTATAGCGAACACAGAGATTTTTATATAAACTGAAATTCCAATGTGCAAAAATGGAACATATTTTGCTGGGCTTACTGTAAAGATATCTCATTCAAGTTTTGGTGTGTTTTTTTTTTTTTTTTATGAGGAAGAAACGGAGGCACACATAATCATAGAATCATTTTGGTTAGAAAAGACCTTTAAGATCATCGAGTCCAACCATTAACCTAGCATGGCCAAGCCCACCACTAAACCATGTCCCCAAGCACCACATCTACATGCCTTTTAAATACCTCCAGGGATGATGACTTCACCATTTCCCTGGGGAGCCTGTTCCAGTGCCTGACAACTCTTTCAGTGAAGAAATTCTTCATAATGTCCGATCTAAACCTCCCCGGCACAACTTGAAGCCATTTCCTCTCATCCCATCGCTTGTTACTTGGGAGAAGAGGCCCATCCCCACCTCATTACAACCTCCTTTCAGGTCGTTGTAGAGGGCAATAAGGCTCACCTCAGACTCCTTTTCTCCAGGCTAAAAAACCCCAGTTCCCTTAGCTACTCCCCATCAGACTTGCACTCCAGACCCTTCACCACCTTCGTTGCCCTTCTCTGGACACGCTCCAGCACCTCAATGTCTTTGCTGTAGTGAGAGGCCCAAAACTGAACACAGGACTCAAGGTTTGGCCTCACCAGTGCGAAGCACAGAGGGACAATCACTGCCCTGGTCCTG
>NW_009636381.1:0-28475 GCF_000690535.1 Cariama cristata | reverse complement strand
TTGAGTTGGTAGAGAGCTCTAGAATCTCTTAGAACAAATATTCATAATGCTTATATAGAAAGATATAATAAGTAGGTCAAGTTCCACAAAAGTATTTATTTATCATCTCTTCTGTCCTTTGTATCTCTAAAAACAGATAAACTGACTGCTTCATAATGTGTTATCATTTGGAAACTATTTGTTTGTAATTTAATGGTAACAAAGTAAAATGTGCAGTATTAAATTCAGCTTTTAAAATAAGGATGACAGGTTAGTTTAAAAGTATCTGAGGTTCAGAAATTTTTTTAATTATGCTTGTCTACAGTTTGCTTGGATTTTTTTAATGACCAGTAAACTTTATTGTTGTGTTTGTGACACCTTAAAACAGTTCCAGTCTTAAAACGGCCAATGCCTCCAGCTTTCTGAAAACATGGCCCACTCAGGCAGATAAAAGATAGAAACTTCAAAAAGTGAATGAAAATTCAGTTTATAGCTCCCATATCTCTCCCTTACATTCAAATTCTCAGGATTAATATTCTAAAAATCTTTTAACCAGTAAGGAACTACCCTATGAGGTTTATCATTCACAAAGCCAGATCATGTGCTTCTCTGGAAAAAAAAATATTTCCAGCTAGCTTGTGGAGGAATAGATGACTTTTAGACTGAAAAGTAAGGACACTGTAATGTCAACTGTAAAGATAGGTATCCCTTTAAGACTGTTACAAACAGGTTTTATCAAAAAAGGTGTTTGGGGTCACTTTTAGTGGTACAGAGATGTGCTGTCACAAAATTTCCTCTCACTTTTGCTGTTGTAATATGGAAATAATACCACTGAAATCATTCGGGTTACTTTGCCTTTATATACGGCAAATTTTGCTCAACCACCAAAATGTTTCCGTCTTTTTGCTCTGTCTGCAGTCTGACAGATGGTAATGGTAACGAGGCCCTTGCCTTTCCAGGTGATATGATTAAAAGTAAGAAAAAAGAATGTATAAATATTAAAATACTAAGCAACAGTTAAGGATTCAGTTTGTCTCCATCTTTCTGATAATGAAAAGCCCAGAATTAAGTGCTCTGAGGGTGACTGGCACACTAGGCTAGAACTTGCCAAAATTTTAGAGGAAAACCCCTTATTTCCCATTTCAGTAACATCTCAATATGACCCAAATTCCAACAGCTTACTTCAATGTTTTTCAGAGTTTTGTTACATGAATAAGTTACCATGAGGTAAGCAGGGTTATAACTTACTTTATGACAGTGAAAATGGCTGATTTGTATATCATTATTGCATTTATATATCGTATATCATTATGTAATCTTTTTTTTTTTGTAGCATAGACTACCTCACATTTACTAAATAATGCAAGCGTGCGCCCTCGCAATTACCATGCAGTAATAGAAACACTTTAAGTTCATACCATTGTTTCTTCTATAGTAACGTTCTCATGGGACTGAACTTTGCATTGCAACCTCTTCACTAATTTGTCGTCCATTCTTCAGCAAAGCATCCTCTCGTATAAGCACATGAAGGAATAAATGTTTCTGATTCCTTTCCTTTTCCTTTCTCCTTCCCTCAAGGGTAATTTGTAATATTTATTTGTCTTTCCTATATTTACATAATCTTCCACATCATTGTTTGCAAATGTTAATACCATGTATGTTCTCTTCGAAGCTTCAGTGTAGATGTTACATGACCTAAGATATGCAATAGTCCTTGGCTTTTTTTTTTTTTGGCTTTTTTTTTTTTAAATGTAGATTTCAGCTGTCTTGGTTTCTGGGACTTGTGTTATCCAAGTCCTAATCTGTTTGAACTCCTCCATGGTACTGGTCTTGACCTTCTTAAGATTGTTGGACTAACAGCTTACCCACATAGTATTTTTCAGATGTACATGCCTCATACACTTTTCCTTTAGGCTGGAGATAGTATATAGCACTGTAAGCCTAGTGCTAAGCCCAGTTTGCTATGTTTTATCCTACCCATTTAGCAGAGCATTTTAGATCAAGCACAGAACTGCAGTAACCACAGCTACCCAACATCCAACCCATTGCTGGTTAACGCAGGCTGTAAGCAAGACTTGTACAGACTTATCCCAACAGGATTAAGAAGAGGTTCTTCCTTTAGTTTAGGTATCAATTCACTGAGCATATTTTCATTACATTTTACTTTTGAATCAGTTCTCTAACCCGAATCTAACCCAATTTACACCCACATTATCGAACATAAATCCAAGATTGACTGCCCCCTAGCTCAACCCCCCCCAAACCTGCCAACCCATAAAGGGCCATTCAGTGAGATAAGTTAGAGTTCAGGCTTATATGTGATAAGTATGTATCTTTTGGGAATGGGTGGAAGTAAAAG
The DNA here is from genome assembly GCF_000690535.1 of Cariama cristata. Taxonomy (NCBI): domain Eukaryota; kingdom Metazoa; phylum Chordata; class Aves; order Cariamiformes; family Cariamidae; genus Cariama; species Cariama cristata. The sequence goes on along the minus strand of NW_009636381.1, from coordinate 26,137 downwards.
GTCATTGGAACCACAGGAACTTCTCTTTCCTCCATACCAGCTTTCTGTACCAGTTGAGTGGCAGAATTGTCTGCTGATTCCAGGGTCCTGCCTCCCCAGACAACGTGGGGAGAAACAGCTCTTGAGACCCAAATACAGTTCTCCCTCTCCCCATACTTCTCGATATCCTCCTAGTAGTAGTTGCACTTCATGCTGCTCAGCTGCCAGGAGGAGTAGGAACTGAATAAAGGAAAACTTCATTTATCACTAGAGTTCTCCATCTCTCTCCATTGTGGAAGAAATTCCCCAATGCTTGCTGGGTAGCAGCACCTAACAGTTGTTCCAGTTCTGCTGGCCTCCCAGAAAGAAAAAAGAGAACTCCTCAAGCAAGTTCCCATATCACCTTAGTGGGGTCATGGAAACTACTGTCCCCACTCACCTCGACCTTCCTTGTCTCCTCCCCTGCAACCAATGCCAGACTAGACACAGCAGTGAGAGTTCAGTGGACTGGCTGTACCTGAGCTTAAGCCTTGGCTTAAAATACGGTGCAAAAATCATTGGCCAGGAGTCACACAGAATACTAAAATCACCTTCACATCCATCATCTGGAGTCATTCTCTGGATATCTAATTAAAAATCCATTTCCTAGACTCTGAGGAAGACCCACCTGTTTGATTCTCAGAGGTGAAAATATTAAAAATTAAATAAATAGTAGATAAATAATCAAGGTTGCAATTCCTTATACAATATTCCCCCTGTCACAGAAAAAGTATGCAATTTATATTTGTCAAGAGGCTGGAAACTGTGGAAAAAGAACTGAAAGTGAAATATCTCCTCTCAGACGTTGTTCTCATTATACAAACAGTCTGCAGCAGAGGAAGACACATTGGAGGAGGCTCGGTCTGCTATTGAGCTGCAAGATGATTAAGTCAAAGTATTCCTCATCTACTTAGTGCACGACTTACCCACTGGGTCTATAATTTTTATTTAGGTTATTTGTTTGTGTTGATTTATATATTTTCCAAAAACAACATCTGAATTTTCACAATGTTACCTTGAATTATCTCTATTAATTAAAACTATTTTGCTCTAATAATTTTCTATCTTTTAATGCCCTGGGTTTTTTCCCCCTTCCCAAAATTTATCCTATTCATGTAAGACTCAGATGTTAACAGTCTTAAAATGATTCTAAACACAGAGCTTGAGTTTTAAGACACTCCCAAAACCATGATCAAGGGGAGATGAGAGAACATCTTTTCAAGTACAGTAGATGTTTTCTCTGTACAGAGTGCAGCAGAGTACGTGGAGCTGCCAATTTAAGGAAATGGGAGATGAGGAAGGTACATGTAAGAGGGGGACTACTGATGCTATGTCTACATTAGCAAATAGTGTGGACATGTAGAGTGGAAGAGTTAGAGCTGAGAAGCCAGTATCCACATTGTACACATTTCAGGGTTTATAGCTCATGAGGTAAGCAGGGTAACATAGCTCTGATGCTTCTGTATCCATTTCTGATGTCATCTTCATTCCACTCATTGTTTCCGAGGTACAACTGCTAGAAAAGCCTGCCTAGGCGTGCTGTGCAAAAGATGCTGAGGGCAGCTTCTTCATTATCAGATGGGATGTTTCCACCATCCTTTCTGCAGAGTCTTATGCTTAGAATAAGTTCATCAGTGTGATGTTTAGGACTAAAAAGACTCTGCTTTGTTGCTCTGAGCACAAGCTTTGTGAGGACCAAAGACTGATCAACTGGATGGGTTTGCAGTCCAGTTTCTATGCTCAAATAATACAAGGAAGAGTAAGATCTAATGAGATAGACCGGAAGACATCTTCTATTAATAATGTGGACATTTGGATCATCTCCAAAAACCATTACTTTGGCAAACAGAGTCCATATATTTTAAACTGTAATAAAATTTAATAATACATCCAATCTTTTCTGTTGTTTTTACAATCCCTAGTAAACATTTACAAGTCTGTGCTTTATGACATATTGTTAGCACTTTCATCACATAATTTCTTAATCAACACCTGCTTGGAGAGGTTCTGATACCTGCTTTTGGCTTGCCTCAGCAGCCTTACTGGTTTGCAGAACAATGAGAAAATAACATCATAATCAAAAAGTGGCCTCTGCCTTTGCAGCATCTGATGTGTATTATGCTTTTGTGAACAATACCAAATCTCCTACAATATCATCTCAAATGGAAGAAAGGAAGCAAAAGGACGATCAATCAAGGCTTGATTCAGAAAGTCATGTGTTAACCAGATTTTTTCAGCCTAAAAGCAGTCATGAAATTGAGCATGGAGGTATGAAAAAAAAACAAAACAAAACAAAACAAAAAACCAAAATTGTTATAAACATCACAAATTTCCAGGAACTATTTGACAGCATCATTGTGAATCACTCTGGAACATATTTAAATCTCGTGTGTGCAAAAAAAATTAATATCAATATAGGTTCAGCCTAAGGTACAGTCAAGGCGAGCACATGTTAAAAGGTTTAACATAGACTTTGTTAAATACGAAAGTGTTCTTTCACATTTTCTGTTGGTATTGTTATTCATTCATTATGAAAAAAAAGATATGGTTTGCTGTAACACATACATTGCCTAGTTCAACAACAGTGCATTAGGAGACTTGGATTTTGCTGACTACATAGTTTTTCTAGGGGATAGTTCAATTAGCATGCAAGCAAAGATTGAAGGACTACTCAGCATCAAAACAATTGAGTTAAAAAGTAATTAAGAAAAACACCTAGCAAGAACTTCAGCAGTTCCAAATCAAGTATTATCTTAAAAGGCAAAGGAACAAAAGAAGTAATTCAGTTTGCATATCTGGTCTGGGCAGCAACCCAAGAATATAAGCATGGTTATACTGGGTCTGTGTAGCCCAGTATCCTGTTTCGGATGGTTGCCAAGCAGGCGTGGAGGTACTAGGCTCAAAGGTATAAGTTTTTCTGCAGCATATTTTCTGACTTTCTTGTGGAGACTTGGGTTCATGTCCTGCTCTTGACATCAGAACTTAACAGACGTAATCCCTCCTACTGGCAGCAGCTCCTCAGGTACGCACCAAGGGCAGTGATCAAAAGCAGATGTCTGGGGAAGTGTATGAATATGGAACTAGCATATGATGATAATTTTCTGAATATTCTCCCAGCAGCCAGCGATTTGAGGAAGTGTCTGGTAGACAACAAGAGTGGGGAGGCTATCACACTCCCCTTGTGAAAGCAGCATGGCCAGAGGCCCATCTCAAGTGCCTGTACACAAATGCACACAATCTGGGAGCAAACAAGAGTTAGCAGTCCATGCAGTCGTAGACCTGCGACTTCGTTGGGATTACAGAGACGTGGTGGGATAGCTCACGGGATGGAAGTGCTGCAGTAAATGGATACAGGCTTCTTAGGAAAGACAGGCTGAGAAGGCAAGGAGAAGGATTTTCATTCTATACAAAGGATAGGCTAAAGGGCATGGAGATTTGCCTTGGAATAGGTGAAGAGTCAGCTGAGACCTTACAGCTAAGAACCAGAGGACAGAACGACACAGGGGATCTTGTGGTAAATGTGCTACAGACTGCCTGATTGAGAAGAGGAAATATGTGAAGCTTTCTTTAGACGTCCAGAAGCCTCATGATTTCACACCTAGGTACTCAACCACCCTAATATCTACTGGAAGGACAATAGTGCTCCAGCAAGCAACCCAGGTGGTTTCTGGAACACATCAATGACAATTTCTTGACACAGGTTATAATGGAGCTGCTTAGAGAAGGTGGTCTCCTGGCCCTCATACTCACTAGCACGTCACTGATGTAAAGATGAGCTGTCTTAGCTGCTGTGACCATTAGATCATGGAGTTAAAAGTCCTGAGAGGAGATAAACAAAGAGTAGGATCACAACCCTGCACTTCAGAAGAGCAACTTCTCGGTTATTCAGGGATCTGCTCAGTAGAATCCCATAGAAGACTACCCTAGAGGGCAAAGAGGCTCAAAACAACTGGTTGATCTTTTAGTAGAACTTCCTCAAAATGCAGGAAAGATCCATTCCAATGAGCAGAAAGTTGACCAAGCATGGTAGAAGGTAGCTTGGGTGATTGGAGAACTCCTGACCAAGCTCAAATGCAAAAAGAAAGTACAAAGAAGGAAGGCTACCCAGGAAGATTATAGAGACATTTCTTGAGTACAGAGGAAGGAATTAGGAAAACCAAAGCTCGGCTGGAGTTGAAACTAGCAAGATGTGTGAAGCACAAGAGGAAGGACTTCCACAACTACAGTGGCAGCAAAAGGAAGGCTGAGGAAAATGTGGGCCTGGTGCTTAATGGGAGAGGAAACTTAGTGATAAAGGGTATGGAAGAGGTTGAGATATTCAAAGTTTTTTTGCTTTTGTTTTCACTGGTTAGGTCTGCCCTCTGACTAACCAGTTCCCACTGCCTACTGAGTCAGTGGGAATGTAGAGAAAGGTACAATTAGGTAGCTCTTAAGCCAGTTGAGCACATACAAGTCCATGGGATCAGATCGGGTGCATGTAAGGGTATTGAGAAAAGGCAAACATCATACCCATCTTTAAGAAGGACAAGAAGTATGTGGAAGTACAGACTGATCAGCCTCACCTCAATCCCTGGGAAGGTCAAGGAGCAAATCCTCTTGAGATCTATTTCTAGCCACAAGGAGAAGGTGGTAACTGAAACAGCCAGAATGTATTTGCCAAAGGCAAATTCTGTCTAACCAACTGATTTTCAATTATAAGGTGACTAGCTGTGTGGATAATGGGACAGCAGTAAATGTTGTACACTTTCACTTCAGCAAGTCTTTGACATGGTTTCCTGTAGTATCCTTACAGGCAAATGAGTAAGGTATGGACTGGGTAAGTGCATGATAAAGTGGGGAAAAATTTAGCTGGACCATGGGACTTGAAGCTCAGTGATCAGTAGTAAGAAGTCTCAACAGACAGCCAGTTACTAGCAATTATCCCACAGGGGTCAATACCAGCAACAAGACTATTCAACGTCTCTATTAACAACCTGGGTGATGAGCTAGAGTGCACTCTCAGCAAGTTGGCAGCTGATAGCAAACTAGGGATAGGGAATAAAATGCCTGCCTCCTGTGTATTTTTATAGGCAGATAAGCTAGAAAAATGGGCTGAGAGGAACCTCATGAGGTTCAATAAAGCCGAAGTCCTGCACCAAGAATGGAATAACCTCACACAGCAGTACAGGCTGGGGGCCAACTGTTTAACAGCTGGAGTCTAGCTCCTCTACAAGATAACTCAGGCAGCAACTCTCTTCTTGGAGGTGCACAATGGAAGGACAAGAAGCAACAGACACAGTATGAAACCTGGGGAATTCTCACCTAATGAAGGGAAAAGAATTTTTATTACGAAAGTGGTCAGACACTGGAGCGGGTGCTCAGAGCAGTTGTGGAATTTCTACCTTGGAGGCATGTGAGACCCATCTGGACACAGTCCTGGACTACCTTTTCTACCTGGGCCTGCTTTGAGCAGGGGGCTGGGCTAGAAGGTGGCCCCTTCCAATGTGTGCAATTTTGTATTTCTAATTTGCAGCTTAGGGACACCTTGAGCCCAAGACGGTTTTAAAGTAAACAGTAATTCTCACTGTTTCACAGCTCTACAGCTTAACTACATGCTTTGCAAAGAATCACTTCTTCCTTAGTTTGAGTCTGCAGCCTTCTTTTGTTACCTTCTAATTCATAGAATCATAGAATCATTATGGTTGGAAGAGACCTCAAAGATCATCAAGTCCAACTGTATACCTGGTGCCACCATGCCCGCTAAACCCACTAAACCATGTCTTAAAGCGCCACATCCAAACATTTTTTGAGCACCTCCAGGGATGGTGACTCCATCACCTCCCTGGGGAGCCCATTCCAATGCCTAACGACTCTTACAGTGAAGAAGTTCTTGCTAATATCAAGCCTGAACCTCCCCTGGCACAACTTGAGACCGTTAAATTCCTGTATCAGAAGAAGTAGTAAATAATTAAGTTTCCTACCTTCTCCATGCCACTCAGGATTTTATCAGACTCTGACATTTCCTCCTCAAACATCTTTTCCAGGATGAAGAGTGCTAACCTACCTATTTGCAGCTTGTATAGAAGCTGTTCCCATGTTCTTTTAGCCTTTCTCTAAACCGTTTCCAGTTTTACTCTCCCCTTTCTGGGGGAAGGGGTATTGGCAGAAGGGGTCAGCAGGTCCTCACACAGTATCCTAGAAAAGCATGGAGGCATACAATGTTCTCTGTTATATTCTCTAGTATTTCCCTAACAATTCATAATATTCGATTTATTTTTTTTACACTTATTAAGCATTGAGATAACATACCCATGCAAGCCAAGAAAACATCCAAAAGGATGTTTTAAAATGTCGGGATCCATATTTACAAGCTTAAACAAGATTTGGTTATCAAGAACCTAGATTTTAAGGAATTATCTATCAGTTTCCAGTTGAAAATTTATTCCACCATGATATATGTATGTGAAAGCTAGAAAGCCAAAAGGGGTAAAAACAAATGTCTAAGCCTCTTCAAAATCAAATGCCTGAACAAAGTAGTAGGTATTACATGCCCACATTCATCAGAAAGTTTAGCAGACCCGTCTTTCCAAAGTTATTCAGAAGGGAAAACAGAAATATTTGGGGCACATGTTAAGAATGAGGCCAAAGCATGTGCCATAGCATACTTGTCACTCAGCAGCTGGAGGAACGCACACAAGACTCTAAATGAAAAAATCCTGCAAATATTACCTAGTGAGGGAAAATTTATGGGACTAAACAATGCTGAGTACATATGAACATCAATGCAGAATACTTGATAGCCATTTTGTGAACTTTTGGCGATTTCTAATTTTGCAGGAAGGATTCAAAACCTGGCTGATGACACAACACATATTACTGTGATAGGAAAGGAACATAAACAGCAGTCAGTAAACTACCCTGATTTACATTTTCTCATGATCAGATCCTATACCAATCTCATGGTTTTATAATCTAAGACTCCATTCTTGCAAATGGCCATTTGCAAATGGTGGTCTGCTGTACCTGTGTACTTTAAGTTCCAGCTACCTCAAGGAAATGTAACAAATGGGACAGAGAGGATGTGGTTCAAGGTCCACAGCAATAATGTCACCTGGTTGTCCTGTTCAAGCATTTAGAGAACTTGATAACCCAATTAACTGCTGTGGGGTTTTTTTAAAAAAATATTGACTCAATGCCTGTGGTTTTCATGGAAGAGGTAAATCTTGAAATAGGGATTTGAATGAGCAGAATCAGCCACTGTGGTTTCTCCAGCTATAACAAATTGTTCATGGTCAATTAATGCATTAGATGTCCTTGCTTGATTTGCTATTGGCTAACGATCAGTGCTTATAGTTGAAGAAGTGTTGTAAACATGATTGGCTCCTTATTTTTATAAAAATGAACAAGAGAGCTAAAAGGAAAAAAAATGTTAACTGCCTCCTTCATAAATGCATCCATAATTAAGACACAGGTTACCTGCTGTCCTCCAGAAAAAATTGGATCTGATTACTTATTTTAATATAAATACAAACTATTTGCATTCATTTTGACTTCATAGTGGCTAGGCAGCACCCAGTTTCCCAGCAGGATGGCAGGCACATTCCACATAATGTCCTCTCCTGCTGTGCTATTCTGTTCCTTTAGTAGGAAGTAACCGTAGAATTAGCAAAAAGGCAGAAAAAAAACCTGTATTAGAAAACCAACCTCTTCACATTCCAGCAAAGCCAGAGGGAGTATCACATACAGGTATCTGCAGTTTCACACCCACACTCCAAAGGAGATGAAGTGTTTGACCTATCAGTTCTCAGAAGGTACTTTAAAATCCTGTGGTCCATATGCAAGTCAGTGGAAACAAGACTGTCGAAAGAGTCTGTTCTAATGATTGTTAGAAGTCACTACATTTATTAATCGAAAATTAACATGACTTGTAGAATGTATATCTTGTACAAAAAAAGTAACTTTTTTAGGGATTACAAACTTTGCTGACAGTGATAATGTGATGACATCATATATTGACATTTCTGCAAGGAAATTAACTTAGTCTTGCATAGCACTGTCATTGAAGTAATTTGTGCTTAAAACAAAAAAATCAAAGCAGCTTACATTAAGTAGATTAAAAACATGATAAGAGTTTTTAGTTGTAAATGGTGAACTGTCATCCTAGTGTGGAGATATCTTGTGTATTCATCAAGGAGCTACACTGAGACCCATAATGGTCAAGATTTTTGATACAGATCTGAAGAAAATATGAAATCTTTCTTGTAAGTGTCGCAGAAGGCATGAGCTGCCACAGCATGCCAGCTCTTTGGCCACACTCAGTATCTGCTCCCTCTGTCCATGCTGTATGGTATCCTCAGTGGAAAGCGAACCGTCTGACTTCCTGTACTACAAATGTATTTTCTCACTTTCAATTTTGCTGTCTTCAGATGGAACAACTCTGCTTCTCCGGTTCAACAAACTTCCACTCCCATATTCTAGATGTCTTTTTACCTGTAGCTCGCTTCTTAAAGAGTTTCTTCAGTTCTATTTTCACTTGTTTCTCTGTGACAAGACACTGGTTTAATCCGAGAGAAAATTAACAAACTATGTTTTTTGCTAGTCTGCTCTTCCTCTGCTTCAACTACATCTTCTTCATAATTAGACTTCTCATCTGCTGACCTTCTCTGACCCTATTAATGACTCCTTGCAGATCAGGATGCATTCTTATGCGTTCATATTAACCTCCTGCTTTTCTCATCACTTCTCCATCTTCTTGATCTTTCTTTCACAATAAAGATTATGCTTTACTTTCTCCCATTTGAAAATAATACAGTCTTTCCCCCCTCTTTCCATTCTCTAAGCTCACACTGCTCTCAGGAGTCTGATGCCCAGATTCCATCTTCCTTTCAGTTCAGCTGAGCTTTAAGAACTTTTCTGTTCACCTTTTCATTCATTTGAAGCTACAGTCAGTATTACTATATTGACCCACATCTGCTTAAGGCTCAAAATCAGTACCCTTTCCTCACCATCCTCACTTGTCTCTTACCCTTAACACAATAGCCATACTCTTCTTTTGAATTCTTTTCCTTCTTTAGCTTCAGTGACTTCAGCAACTTTGTCCTCTCTGGGTTCTCTTACCAATCACTCTGTTAGTCTGTACTTTCAAGGATCCTCTGCCTTCATAGATGATTGCATTTAGTTCTGAGTTTGTCTCCTTTCTTTTCTTTTTGTCTGCCTGTGTCTTGGTAGTCTCATCCACAAGCACAAGTTTAGCTACTGTCTCCATGTGGAGACAAATTTATACTTCTACTTCATCCACAACATCTTGACTTGTCTCTCAACTTTGGCATCTTCTGATTGCTATCAGCTCAAATGCAGCATGAGTAAAGCATGTCACACACTCCTCTCTTCCCTAGTCAGTCCTTACAACTTCCCTCATTTAGAACTGCTGTGAATAATGTGATCACCAGGCTTGTCAGACAGGCAGGTGATGAAGGCAGCTTTTTAGGTCCAACAATCAGATGAAGTTTCCATCTTACATATTATTTCTGGAGCCTGTAGATAGCTACAAAGTTATAATTATTTTCCAAATTCTCATAATCTTTACCTTCAAGCACTACAACCTTTTTCTGCTGCTCTTAACAGAAACAATATTCATGTTACTGCTGCAAAGACCATTTTTCTAGGCTTCCTTTCTTTTTGATTCTTTCTTTTTGATTCTCTCCACTGTCTCCTCCTTTCCCATCACATCAAGAATAAGTTCGGGTTTTTTAAAGAATACCTTTCAGGCATATTCCCACTTTTCAAGGCATTTCATTCATTCTCATTATGTCCGTTCCTGTCTGCAATACACCAGTTATTACAACCTTTTCTTCTATATCTGCTAAATAAAATTACCTACATGAGTTTTCTTGAGTTTTCTTTTATTGCTTCATAGCAAAAAGGATGTCCCTGCAAATGACCACCACGCCTGCCCTTGTGGATGCGATAGATATAGGAGTCCTTGGTGGTACCATAGTGGAAATAGTAATAATTAATATGTACAACAGGAACTTTCAAACTGCAAAATCAAGATCAGATATCTAAGCGTCACTGAATCACAGGTCACATAGGCTGGAACAGACCACCATTGGTCTCTAGTCCACCCCCATGTTCAGAGCAGATCCAAATAGAACAGGTTTCCCAGGACTGTGTCCAGATGGGTCTCGCATAGCTCCAAGGTGGAGATTCCACAACTACTCTGGGCACCTGCTCCAGTGTCTGACCACCATTGTAGTGTCAATCACCTCTTATCCTTCTGCTCTGCACCTCCAAGAAAAGTGTAGCTTCATCTTTTGTAAAACATCCTGTCAAGTATCTGTAAACAGCAATAAGGTGCTCAGCTTTCTCTTCTTAGAAACAAAACTGTAGGCTGAATGAGGAAAAAGAAATCTAGTGTTCAAAGTTGATTCTAGATACATTCAGGTAGGAAAGGAGATGTCCTTTTTTATTTTAACTGATTAGAAATTAACAAGTTAGAAGGATATGTTTGCTTCTTTGTCACTTGTGGCATAAGTTAAAGTTAGATGTCTTTCTATATGATAACTCTCAAAGAGATGATAAGGTCTCGGTGAAGAAATTACAGGATGAGATTCTTTGATTTGTGTTATGCCGAACTGAACATTAGGTCATTGAAATCCTCATTTCTTTCCTTATAATATTTGACAGATAACATTTGGAAGAAAGGAGGAGGTGACCTTGAAGCCAATGAACTTTTGTAAGAGTACAATGATGCAGATGATTCCCTACTATTCCTGGTCCAGGCATCTGGTTTTACAACAGTGGAAATGTTCAGTCAACATCATACATAAGATGCAAGTTCAGGTAACTCATATAAAGTGTTTATGAGCTCTAAAACATGCTGTAACTATCACAACAATTTTTAAAGGAGCATTTAGACTAGCAAGGCTGCTTAGTTAAGAAGGCAAATCAGAAAAAGAAGACAAAGGCATATTCTTCATTAATTTCTTGTGGTGGGTTAACCTTGACTGGACACCAATGCCCACTAAGTCACTCTATCATTACCCCTCCTCAACTAGTCGGGGAGAGAAGATATAATGAAGGGCTCACAGGTCAAGATAAGGACAGGAAGAGATTGCTCACCAATTACCGTTGCAGGCAAAACAGACTCAACTCGGAGAAATTAATTTAATTTATTGCCAATTAAAAGTCAGAGTAGGACAATGAGAAATAAAAACAGATCTTAAAACACCTTTCCCCCACCCCCTCCCTTTTTTCTGGGCTCAACTTCACTCCCGAATTCTCTACTTCCTCCTCCTGAGCAGCGCAGGGATACAGGGAATAGGGGTTACGGTGAATTCATCACACGTTGTCTTTGCTGCTCCTCCCTCCTCACACTCTGCCCTGCTCCAGCGTGGGGTACCACGCACAGGAGACAGTCCTCCATGAACTTCTCCAACTTGAATCCTTCCTATGGGAGGCTAATGCTCCCCCATGCTCCAGCACAGGCTTCCCACGGGGTCCCAGCCTCCTTCGGGTGCATCCCCCTGCTCTGGCGTGAGGTTGTCCACAGGCTGCAGGTGGGCATCTGCTCCAGCGTGGGCCTCCATGGGCTGCCGGGGGACAGCCGGCCTCACCATGGGCTGCACCAGGGGCTGGCGGGGAATCTCTGCTCCGGGCCTGCAGCACCTCCTCCTCCTGCTGCACTCACCTGAGGTGTTTCTCTCACATGTTCTCACTCCTCTCTCCTAGTTGCTGCTGCACAGCAGTTTTTTCCCCCCTTCTTAAATCTGTTCTCCCAGAGGCACTACCCCTGTCACTGATGGGCTCAGCCTTGGCCAGCAGTGGGTCCATCTTGGAGCCAGCTGGTGTTGGCTCTATTGGACATGGGGGAAGCTTCTGGCAGCTTCTGACAGAAGCCACCGCTGTAGCCCCTCCGCTACCAAAACCTCGCCACACAGACCCAATGTACTTCTATTCTGGTCAACGTTGTTTATGTCAAAGTAATATTAATAACACAGGAATTAGTCTTGATGTTTTCATACCTATCATCCAGATTTTAACATAATGTAGAAAAAATTCCAGTTGCTGGTAAAAGGTGGACTAAATATACTTTAAGTTACTCCTTTGTTACTATTAAGTACTTTTAATTCTACTGATTCTTGAAGGAGGTTCTCTTAATGGATTTGCTTTCAGTGTGAATTATTTTGAATATATTTAAAAATAATTACAACCAATTTCCTTATTGCCTTTCTTTCTTGATATGGAATCTCATATGCACACTTCACAAATAGCTCAGTGTCACCAAAATGGACAAATTAATCTTCTTTGCATGTTAAGTTTAAGATAAAATGATCCAGAGTAAAACAATGTTAAATCTGTCTTTACTGACCAATGCTTCCATGTCCATCTGTGTAAACACAACAAAATCTGTTCACTTGCATAGTATTCTCTGTTTCACAGCTCACTATTATTATCCAGTCTGTGGCAAGCTCCTTCTTTGTCAGTAGCTGATAGTCCTTTTGAGGTGTATGGAGGGGTATATAGAGAATACGAAAGCCAGACAAAATGCAAACATCTAATCAGAAGCTGAACAGAGCAAACAATTTGATAGATGGTGTGCCATCCAGAAATCTTGTCAGCATCTCATCAAAATCTTCTGATGCTGGTTCTGTGCTCCAGAAAGTCTCTGCTCCTTCAGTGTTGAGTGATTGATTTAGCTTGTCAGGGGCTAACAAGACTTAATGTTTCTCCCATTGCCTTAATGCAGATCAGCTTCTCTCAAAAATCCCACCCTTAATAATGAAACCCTAATGCTTTAGCAAGGCTTATGATCAATCTCATCTCATTCTACCGTATAAGATTTTCTATCTGAGCTAGTCATATTGGGCTCACTCTAAAAGAGAAACTTTATAGGGAATGATTCATCTGACCTATTTTAGATATCTTCTTTATGCTTAAGTAAATCATGTCTAGGAGTGTCATTTTCTCTCTCATTGATTATAAAAGAAGCCTAGACACAAAACTCAAAGATAGACACTCTTGACATCTACTTTTGGTCAGACAAATCCTACCTCTGGTTCCATTTGTACTTTTACAGAGACATCGGTGATAATACTCAAATGTTTCCCTCTAACATATTAGGTGCAAACACAATTTATTGGTATGGTAGACCCTTTATATATTCCTATTCTACAATGTTTTATCTATATAAATGTATGGACTAATAATAATAATACATCCCTTGCTAGCGTGCCTAAACCAAAGTTTAGGCATCTCTGTGTCACCATTTTTTGAGATGAGTGGATAAGCTGTGTTTGATAGTTTTCAGATGTACAGAATGGTTAAGAAAAATAGATACTTTGATTAACATTTACAGATATTTGAAATGGTCTGATATATTGGGCACATGCACAGTTAATATTCTTCAAACACAGCTCTTGAAGGCAAAACTGGAATCATGTCTATCATTTGGTATCCTTACGAAAGCTGTTTTTAAAGAATTCAAAAGTAACTGGAGAGGATTGAGAACATTGAGGACTAAAACAAACAGGATAAGGATTTCGGTTATTTGTCTTACGAAACACATCTGTGAAAGTAGCAAGGTTTCTGGTCATGGATATTTTTTACTACTTTTATTTTTTAATGTTACAAACATGAACACAACTGGAATAATAGGCTTGTGTGACATCCACAAAAGGATTAGAAAAGAAAGTGTGAAGAAACAATAGACTGCTGTCTTTCTGATCTCTGTAAGGGTGGGATTCAGCTAACTAATATTAATCATATAAAAGCTAGACTCTACCTGTCTAAGTGAGTTGTCAAGGCTCCCTCTATAGTCAACAGAGAGAGACTGACACTTCCCCAACAATGATTAATCGAAATGTAGAATAAACATCTGAAGGGCATCAGCTGAGTCCTTTCTGAAGTTCCCAACTCTATCCACTGATTGCAAAGGAGATCTATATGTCTAGCTCAGAGTAGATAACTTCCAGATGCCCAGAGTGAGAAGAAATTAAGCCAGATTAAATTCTATTTTACTCATCTAGTAACTGGTACTTGTAACGGCTACTAGCACTTGGCCAAGGATAAATATGATTAAAAAATTTTGGTAGTATTTCTAAAAATCAAGTAACAGCAGCCATTTGGATGTTAGGGAAATATTCATAGACTTATCAGTTCACCATGCTTATTGTAGAAAATGTGAACAAAATTTAACTGAGCTACTTGTAAAGTATCTTGAGTAAATTTGTATGAGGCAGAAAATGGAGAGTATAATCATTGCGCATGAATCTTAAATCCTGTTTTCAGAAGAAACTACTTTGGGAATTTTTGAAACGTTCCCTGCTATCTTTAGCTAGAGATCTTTTATCTAAAATACTAGGAAATGATAAGAGGAACACTTGTGATACATTTAGCACATTTTTAATAAGTAACTTTCCCTTGGCTTCTTAGTTAGAGTTTTCTCAAAGGGGTATCACTCTGTGAGCATGCCAATTTAGTTGCACCATGATATTAAAGAGTATTAAATGTCTGATAAGGAAGGCTCCTCAAAACACACCTACCTTTGGTCCAGTGCACTGTTGGAACAGTGATCTAATAGTCAGAACAGGGAGATGGAAGAACTATTTGCAGCTCTGACGTTGGCTCTCTATGACTTTGCATAAGTCACAATTCTGCAATGTCAGAGAAAATGACTAAGCCGAGGGGGAGGGAAGGAGGCTCCTATCCACTTTCAAAAGCACAGTATCCGCTCCCTTTGGAAAGTGGAAAGACTGAGAATAGAATTCAAACCCCATAATGCATCTAGCTTTCAGGAACACTGTATTCCCCCTAAGTAAAGATTGAAATAGTACAAACATATTTTATCTACCAGCACTACTGAAATGGCACACCCATGACCCATTAGCTTTTTTTACAACTGTATTTCAGCTCGTCTCTATAATTGTTTGTGATGCCAGTGTTTTAGCTTTTATAACTGGCATTAGGAATCAACATGTTCCAGTGCATAGATCGGAATTCTCCAAAGGACATACAGAAAATTTTATTGTGTGTAGGATAATTACATACTTGGTTACTGAAAAATAATTTGTTTCAACAATGAGTTTTACTGCTGACTACAGGGCTGATTCTCTAGGGAGAATTCTTACACCTGCACAAAATCCTGTTGTTGTTAATGGGGCTTCATGTGTTATCAAGAATTGACCCACCAGATGATCTTGCAAAATTGGAGCTTTAAAGCAGTCATTTTTAAAGCTCTGTGACCTCGAGCAGACTGCCGAACAAGTAGATCATAAGAAACAAGCTCTGTTTAATCAATGAAGTCTAATTCCTGCCAAGTTCTCACCCTGCTTCTCTCCTTTCCCCCCTGAAGTGAATAGAATACTGACCACTACCAAGAATATCCTCCTAATTAATTTCTAGACTCAGTCCCTACTGGACAGGTTAGGAACCGCCTAAACTGGTAGGCTTCCAAGAGCCTTGTGGATTAATGAAGTAAGTAGGATCTCCCCCAGAGTTAGCACTTTGCTTTTGCATGGTTCTTTACCTCCCTTCCCACTTCTGATTACTTCCCTGAAGAGGGGAAAGAAGAAAAAATAAATGGTATTTTTTGCTTAGCTGAACCAGGTGCCAAAGGAACTCCATAATTGGGTCACTTACATTGACAAATCAGAAGAATTCTACCCCCATTTAAAATTTCATACTTCATTGTTAAATGAAATCCAGAAATTGCTGTTGCAGTCAAACAAAGATTACTGTAATTTCGTCATTCACTTATAGAAAAAGTGTTTTATATGATTAGAAACTCCACCAAACCTTTAAAGTAACTCATAGGTAGGGGACAAACACATAGATATACAAATGAGACATTAGATTAACTTGCCAAGGAAAAGTGACTGTGCTAATGAAGCAGTTATTCTTCTAAGACTAGAGTATTAGAAAAGTGTGGATAGCAAATAAGTGGGGCAAAGGAAGTAAAGTAGTTAGGACGGGTTGGGGAGGGTTTTTACTGGTAACAAAGGGAGTGAAGAGACTGTGGAGGAAGAAAACAGGCAGATTCTGTTTGTGATTCAACAGGTGAGAAAGATAGAGGAGTTTAGAAAACAGGAGGAGACAGGAAGGAAAGGAAGTCAGAGAATATGTCCCAAAGATTACACCTGTGGCTGTGTAGTAGATTCTTCAGTATGTCAGAGCAAATTTGAACACATGGCACAAGCTCATCAGTCCCTGCTTGACTTCAATCCTTCTTTTTTTTTTTTTTTTTTTTTTGCATGATGACATCATGCCCATGACATAAAGGACCCATGCTTCCTCAATGCTTCTAGGGTTATGATTGCAGTTAGGGTCATGGCCTCTTGATTGTGTCAGAGGGCTATAAATAGGCTACAGAGGTCAGTAAGTACACTCCAAATTCTTATATCTAGTTGTTTCCAAAGGCCTCCCTGTGATACATAATGAATGATATGAACATTGTAATGGTAAATATTTTTAGTATAATAATAAGGAATTTTTCCATTAAATTGCCTGCTACCCATAGTCCTGGAGTCTGTGGATGACTTACCTAACAACCTAAGAGACACAGGCACCTACATTAAAGGGTATAGAAGCTGACTCAGCGAATATGGCAGCTGTCTATGATACATACCTGATACTCCTGTGTATGTTGGCGACTGTCCCAGGCTTATGCTTTGCCCTCCCAGATGTGTCATCATTGGGAAATTTGCAGAGGGCTGCTTACTAAAACGGATTATCTATTATTTCAAAATAATACTGTTTTACTGTAAACACAGCTCATTCCATGACAGGATTTTTTTGAGTACCTTTAAGTTTTGAGGGATGGAGATGGAGAAGTAAACATGGGTTAGAAGTTATGGCACTTAAGAAATACCAGGAAAGAAACATGATATGGTTCAGGAACAGATAACTGCTTTGTCAAAATTGTGGATGGTATAGAGAATGTAGCTATCTTTGTGTTTGGCTATAGTCACATATTATTCAGGAGAGAAGATAAACATAATTGTCCCAAACAAATCATGTGGCTGGTCTGGAGACTGCATGTGTTATGATGCTACTCTGGGAAAATTGCTAGCCAAGGGCAAAAGGCTAATCATCAGCACTAGTGTTTGTGCTCATCTGATCAGAGACATGAACAGGCAGAAACAGCCGTTCATCCTGCTCAGTTTGATGTAACTCACGCTTAAGGAGTTATCCGCATGCTCTAGCCAGTTTGTGCATCCTTACGCATATTCCCTTTTCAAACGCACGTTTCTTCATAGCCTATGGGGCAACCCAGAGCTCTGAAGAATCTTTTTCCCTCATCGGTTCTTAATCCATCTTAGCCACAACTGTTCTACATCCAAGGGACAAAAACTCCCTGAGTATCTTACCTGTATATTTAGAAGTAGAGGCATTTCACTACTTCTGCAATGGAAGTCCATTGCAGGGAGGTGTGATACACTGCCAAGGTGCTGCTGATACTCAGGGATGTTCTCTAGACATGAGATAGCATCATGGGAATAGGCTGAGAAACTGAAGGAAGGGCATTCAAATGGCTGCTAAAGCCTGCTAAGACCAAGCATACATCCGAAAACAGATAATTTTCCTCATAACTGAAAGATACTTAGTATTAGAGGAATACTGGAATAAAATGGTGTTGCACTTACAGACCTGAGCTTGCATCTCATTGTTGTATCACAAACAGTGTAGACTCTTACATTATTTCACAGGAAGAGTGTGAGGGACCATGTCAGTGGGGACCATCCTATCAGACAAGAGTAAGATTCTCCCTACGCCTATTCTTATGCCGCATCAAGTTTTAAAAGTTACATATGTAATGTAACTATACAAATTACATAAGTACCTAACGTAATTGACTTCAATGAGCATATATAACAAAGATGGATTGTGGTGGTTGTATACATCTGTTGCATTCTGTGTTGCAGTACTACAGTTCTAACTTACTAAGAATCCAGCTAAAGTTTATGGTAAAAAATTGAAACTGAACAAGACTCTTTAATAGCACTATTCCTCTAAAATCTCATGTAATATCAAACTGCCATAGTTATTTTAATTTTTTTTGTACATTCTCACCCAAATTTTAATGCTGATCCTTCTTAGAATAATTATATGTTTCAAATTCCATAAGGGAAACAATATGTTAAACGATCCTGAGAAGAGATAAGAGGTAATGACCCAAATAAAATAATTTGTACAACAGGGGCGGAGTCCAGCTGCAAGCCAAAGTGTTTGCAGAGAGGCTAGTGCCAGAATAAATAGGTGACTTATGGTAACATGCTGAAGTCGTCAAACCCAAATAGGACTTGGATAGTGTGAATTTCAGTCTTGCCATTTGAATTTACATGTGTTGTTTGCATTCTGCAGGAGCTCTTTCAGGAACATTTACCCTGAAAAAATTATTCAGGTTTAAGAGCCAATATTTCAAAATGCTTTATAATCAATGTGCATACTCAGATTATTCCGAAAATTGATGTGTCTAGGGAAGGGAAGAATTAAAAGTGCAAGTTTAAGATCATTTGATTCAGTTGCCTTTCCGCTCAAAGGAACCTACTTTCATAATCAAGATCCTTGATTTACATACGTAAGTGCATTGTCATCAAAATTGCAATAGTAGAGACTGAAGCAGAATTACTGATAAAAACTTCAGATTATTTGACTAAGGCACTTCCAATACGCAATCCCCATAGTATAATACCTTTCAACTTTAAATGTGTTCTGAAGTCTATATACATAACTGAATGTATATAGACTTCAGAAATGTCTATATATTAATGAATAGCTTCATTGTCTGTGTGTCCAAACAATGAATCATTTTCTTCTGCAGGAAAATATTGAGGCATTTAATCCAGGCATTCCTCAGATGTAGCTGTCCACAGGAAATAGCTGATTTTATTATTGAGAGTGCTTTAAATTCCATGTGGACAGTAAAGTTGTTTGGAAAATTGATAGACTTTGAATGAGGGTAGGTAAACACACACCAAAGTAGACAGGTTGTCTCTCTTCATTTCTATTGACTCCTCTCCCCTATTGGTAGGTAGGAGCTATTTCATACTTACTCCAAAGGGGCTAAAGTCCCTTTCTTAAATACTATCCATTTAAAATCAAGTAAAGAATCTAGGTCTCCCCCATACAGTTCTCTTACTGCAATGATCAAGAGATGTTTGCCTCAGGACCTGTCAGTTACTATGACCTTTCCTGCAGTCCTTCTTAGGCTTTAGTACACAAACTTTTTTCATGGTGGCAAAATCAGCTTAAAGTTTTTTTATCCTCCCCTGCTCTGGGCCATTTGTTTCTGCTTTTGCCGAGGAGTTCACTGCCCAGTTCGGTTGTGCTAATATGACTCTCTGTGAGGCCGTGTTATAACCTGGACCAGCAACATCATCTGACGTTAAGAAAGAATCTGTGGGTTTTTACCCTAATTCAAGTTTCTAGCAACAAGCAGATCTGAAATATGGCTGGAGATCTGAGCAGCAGAACCTGAATTTATGTTCTGAAGTGATGTTGTGCTGGCATATACATCTCTGAACCTTGAGAATTATATATTTCACCTTTGCTCAATTAGATGCATGTCTGTCGACTGCTTTTCTTCCTCACTCCTCAGCTCCATAGTTACTAAAGTTTTGTTTAAAAATTGCAATAAAACAGGTATATATTTTAAACCACATGAAAGCTGACTGACATCCATCATGCAAATAACAGCAGTATAGCAGATATACAAATAGAACTAATGTTGTGACATCCAGTTTTCAATGGGCCAACTGTCTTTTCATTAGACCAACTTTTGAGGAGCTGCCTAGATGGAAAAGTTATCACATACAGAAAGTTTGCTCAGTCAGTTTACTCAGCTGTCTGACTCAAATGCTGATGTCTCAGATGGTCTCAGTTACCAACCTAAACCATCCACTATCTGTCAGGAAGCTCTCATGTGACATCCCACATGCAAGTCCCAGTTGTGGATCCTCATTAACAATACTTTACTGAAAAAAAGGGAAACTAGTTGCCACAAAACTTAGCTACTGAAGTTCAGCCTGAACAGTGGTTCTTCACATTATTCCTGAATATGAGCTGCACCTATACTTAAAATCCCTGAAAATCAATAATACTAATAAAGCCCTTAAATTCAGAGGGACCCACAAATACAGGATTGAAGTTAATGCTAGGGAAACCCTGATGGCAAAGGAGTGATTATTTTCCTACTATCACTATTTCTATGTGTAGATGTATATAATACATACCACAACAAGGAGAAGTAGCTTCATTTAGTATTTAGATTTTCCTAAAACTTTGGGCAGGAATGGGCCAAGATGCTTTGGAGGGGAAGTCACACAAAGGAGCTGTGAAACAAGAGTGTTATCATATTTAGCTAGCAACTCTCTCTAGGCTTTTCCAAAGAATGCCATTTGGCCTAATAATTACTGGGCAAGTTTTTCAAGGAAGACTAATAACCTTGTCAAATTTAATTCTTTACCCAAAATTACTGGAATGTAACAGCTAGTTAGTTAGTTTTATTCTAACACGGGGTGTGTGGGGGGGGGAACCCACAAAGGTTTTATATTTTATTTCAGAAGAAATTTCCCCCAGAAGTTCAAACTGAAACAGGCCTTCTGCAAAAGGGTAAGTCCAAATTTGAGTCCAGATGGCTTTTAAGTTTTTCAAAATAACAGGCAAGTGAAAACAAACTCGTAACAGAACATGTCAAGCAGCTACAGAGGCTGACTTTTTAAAATTTAATTTATATAGCTTGAGATGGGGGTTAAGCTATGTAGAAATAAATTCTTTCATGAGCAAGGGGAGTACTAAGGAAGCCTGCTTTTCTATTGGTTTCAGTCTTTTATCCCTAAACATCCACACCATAGTAACCCATCTTTCCCTCAGTGGCAACATGATGGAATTAGCCACCTTGCTGCTGGTTTCCACTACATTTTAGGGAACTCTGAGACCTCTATCCTTCTGTTAAATTTGTTTGAAATTATTTAACATGTTTATAGGTCATTAGAGAGACTCTAATAAAAGATATCACATAAGCTGTAATTTATCAGGCTACCAAATATAAGCACTCTTTCATTTCCAAAATGAAGCATTTCCTTGTAAGAGAGTGCCTTATAATACATAGCTATGCAACTAATATAATTCATATACAGGGTGATTTTGTCCCATGTAGACAAACACTTAGGATCCAGTCAGGTAACAAGACTCAAGTCAACAAGATCTTAAGAAGCCAGGATGCTTCTTAAGAAACCATCTCTCAGATAAAACACAGTAACTGACAGTCTGTGTATTCTCAGCTACTCAAATGTAAATAAAATAAGTTAGCATGTAACTCTTAAAATAGAAATAAAACTGTTGTGACAAACAGTTATACAATACTTCCAAACTAAAATAACTATTTATTAGTGACTAATGGAATGTCTCACTCTCACTATCATAGTGACAAATGTTAGATGACTACGAAGCAGCTTTTTTCCAAACCTCACTGGAAAAGATAAATTATACATTCTTTATATAACTTTGCTCTGAGGGACCTAATAAATAGCTTAACAGTTGTTAAGTGATGCTTTCTTTTCAATGTATTTATTTTAAATTGTTATGATCCTGCTTAAAATACCAAAACTTTTTTTACTGAGATGCTCAAATGTATTTCTAATGTGGGTGAGGGTTTTAAAATTTGACAGCAAAATAGCTTCCGTGTCAGGGATGAGCCTTTTGTAATCTCCCCGATGAACTGCCACAATGATAAGCCTTTTATGAGAACAACTCTTCGCACATACTCAGCAGTGCCTCTCCACTATTTGGCAGCTACGGTCTCTTAAGAGTCTTTCTGCACTGAGGTGCTGAGCTGGACAATCCCTGCCGCTGCTGCTCCAGGGTGCTACAGAGCACTGCAGGAGGAGGCATTGGAGCTGAAAACGGAAAGACTTCTCTGTGGTCTTGGTGTTCTTACACTGCCAAGTCAACCCTAGAGGAAGAACCTGAATGAAATCTAGAAAGAAAGGAAAAGCAATCTGTCTGAAATCCAAAACATAGCAAAAGCTTGGGCTGGGGGAGTTTGGGTGGACTTTGGGGACCAGGCAACTGGTGGTTGTTATTGGCAAATTGAGAAAAGGAAATCAGCTTCAGGAAAGGGAGATTTGGGACTAAGATAGCTAGGGGAAGGGAAGGCTGAAACAGAACGGGAAGTTGAAGGGGATCCTGAGACTTACTAAATGAAGAAACTGGAGCAAGAAGTCTGGGTTGGAGGAATGAAAGTCTGGGAGATGAGAACTGGCAAGGAGGACAATGAAGCAAGCAAAAAGCTGGTGGAAATTGCTAGTGGGATGGGGAAAATAAACTGTGATCATGTGTGTGTTTGAAAAGAATTAAACAGAACAGGGAGTCGGGAGCAAGGGCAGCCTGGGGATGGCCAAGCACGCTGACCAGAACAGGAAACCAGTTGTGAGCCACAGCCAAAAACTTAGAATGGGGAGTGGGGGGCTGGAGCTGCAAGAAGAATCCTGCAACTGACGACATCTATTAGTTTGGCAAGAAGTCAAGGACAGAGAGATTATACTAAGATTATAAAGAAAAAAAAAAAGAAGACCAGCAAAACAGATATGAGTGGATGGGGACAGTAAACATCCAGCTGTGGTGAACAAAGTCCTCTGGCTACTAGATCACACCTAGCAGCACTTAGACCTGAACCCAATTTTCTTGACTTTGAACATTCTTCTTCTGTCAGCAAGTACTTGTGAAACTTGCTAACGTTTGAGTGGATTTAAGACCACACTACCACTGAAAGGGATAAACATGCATTCTCTCCCGCCTCTGGCTGCCCTTTTCTTGCTTCAGCACTAAGGAGTATGGACCCACAGTAAGAGCTGATGCAGCTCACAGGTCTAATCAGACACTAGATACTATTTTGCAGAGATAACTTTCAGTAAGATCAGCAAGCTGGTCTGATTTACTGTGTTGCTACATGATTAGTCATGTCAACAAAAGTTAAAATGGTGGAAGCTGCAGCGGAGACAGATGGGAATGCAGGGAACAACTCCACTCCCCCAATTTTTTTGACTGTCACATCCTACATCCACTTATACCAAACTGAAATTATGTCCTCTTTCCCCTCTATTGGTGGACCATATGGAGGTGGATAGTTTATAATACTGTTATTCACTAACTGAAATGGTAGGAACCTTCTTTCTGTAACTAAAAATTTTAACCCTGCTAATGAACAATAATACTGCAATCTGTGTGATGCCACAGAAGGAGATCTTGGAGTTTTGTTTCCTTCTTTAATTCTCTAGGAAAATGAAAAAGACAAAATCTGTGTTAACAGATTATGACACTCCTAAAATAAGCATTCTGAGATAAGGAATTAAAGTTGCCTTGTGGAAAAACAAAGAAGTATGTAATTGTGTAACTAAAAGCAGTATCATAATGCCTGTAAAAATAGAGTTCCATTACGCCAACTTAGAGTTTTTGACTTTGCAACTTTCATAATGTTCTTTTAATGTTTTCTGTGTATGTGTAGTAGTATACAAGCTGTTTTGAATCTCTGCTTAAGTATTTTAGAAAGGCTGAGGAAAGAAGAGAAAGAGGCATGTGTGTTTTATATGTATAAGCAGGCCAACTAAAGGGACCATAGCTGAGAGAGAGTGAAATGAAAGGCACTTACATCATACAGTTTTCCTGCAATTAAACTCTAAACACGCCAAGGATTCTTGAATATTCCCTTGAGGTTGCTTATTGGCACCTGCAAAGCAAAAAGAACTCTTTGTATTGTATTAATTATAATGTTTCTGTACCACTATGGGTAATGCAATAGTACTTTCTTTTTCACTCTGGGGGAGAAGGGGAAAAGTCAGTACTAGCCAGCTTATTTAAATAACTATAATATTAATTACCTGAAATTCCATACACAGAGATCATGTTGCTGTGCTCAGAATTTGTTTGAACTGGATAAACATTAATAAATTTTAACAGTTGACAAGGGAAAATGCATAAGGCTTGCAAAAGATGAACCCGAGTCACAGAATCAGTCTGCCTTTATAGGAAGTGGACTTTGGTTTGGTAATTAAATTCAAAATCAACAAACTCAGGGAGAAAACATTTCCTTTGTACAGGTGTATCTACCTGGAGATTGTGTGCTCACATAAAGTGAGTTTGATTGGAGTAGACTGACAGCCGTATTTGCAGAGTGAACTTCTGAGAATGATCAGGCTGGTAGCATTGGTAGACCAGATCTGATTTCACCAAGGGGACTGCTAGGTGATGGCAGTACTGTCGTGTTAGTCACAGCCGGCTCATAGCAGAATACTGAACCAGCTAGTTGCACAAATAAGTTGGTCTCGACATAAATTGTTTTCTTTAGACTGGACAAGACAACAAGAGGCTCTCCCTTTGCTGCTCTGAATATCACCAAAGCCAAGCAGATTGATAAGTAGAATGACTAATGACTTCTATTTGCACTTCTGAGATTGATCATATGTTTGATGGAATGATTTTGAGCTCTTTGTGTGATTTACTTTTCCCACTTTTCTCCAAATAAAAGGTAGTTTTATTCTTGTTCTCAAAGGATATTGTAGATGGAAAAAAGTAATTTGTAGTGATAACTGAAAAGGTTTAGTTTCAATTTCCAGAGCCAAAAATTAACTGGATGAACTGGAAGTGGAAGGCTCCAGGCCTTAGTTATATTTCGCTTCTAAGACAGAGCAATGTGATTGATTCACTTCAGCCTTCGTTGCAAGCACTGGCATCTAGCAGAAGAGACATATCTTAGAACTTAGTCAGGATTGTGGGTTAGCATCCCTTTCCATCAGAGCCTTGTGCTAGTGTGTTATTTGGGGAATATGCTCATTTTGTTGTGGATTTGAAACTGTTATATGTGATATATATGATTTATGTGATACAGATTTAATACGTTTATCTTGTGGCAGACTACATATTGGAGAATCACTGCAACTGAACGTGTATTGATCAAAAGAACACCCTCTAAATCATTATTACAAAAGCTTACAACAAAAACACAGCCAAAACAATTTTGCAGAAGTTGCAAAGTAATTGAGCAAGTGGTAGACTTACCTGTGGATAAGGAGGAAAACACTTACACCAATCTGCACAGTTTGCCAGCATTACTGGAGGCCCTCTGAAATGTTAGTGGAAATACCTGTGAATATTAGTAAGTTTTAGAAGACGGTTCCACCACTAGAGTGGTTGCTCCAAGTGAGTAAATGCCCACTTAATTAGAAGAAAAAAAACTTGACTTTGACAAATGTGAAAGGCTTGTTGAGCTGTAACTCAAGAGCACATTCTGTGGGTACTACTGTATCACAGAATGAGTTAGCAAAGGCTCCAGGGAAAGCGTCAGAAAAGACTGTACAGGCTTTTTTGCCAAGTGTCATTATTTTCTATGAATGCATTGCATTGTCTAGTAAAATAGTTTGAATGTGTCATCAAACATGTCATGCCCACCTGCACTTGGAGACTATGTCTGAAGAGAAAAGAAAGATTAACAGAAAATCTCTAAAGTGCAAATTTGACATTATTCACACTTTGAAAACTGGAAATGCCAAGGCTATTTGACAGAAGCGTAAAACAACTTGGTAGTATGGACAGTGATGGGAATAGCTACTACATGTTTCTCGAGCCACTCTATACATAGCAAAAGTATAAAAAAGCCAGTATGAAAGGAGTCTATGATCTATACCGGGATGGATTTGAAAAGGATATTTTAAAAATAAATTCTTTGGTTAGGTTTGTAAAAAGAATAACAGATATGTCCTCTAACCCACTTGCAGTTATAAATTAAACTAAATTAAAATATGCTTTCTGAACAAAATCATGTAAAGTGGTAACAGTGTAGGCTTCCACGGCATTGTTACTGAATCCTAAAGTGTAACTGCATTGCTCTAGAATTTAATGGACTATGTTCCTGAGATCAGAACAACTCTCATCTCCTATTTAAAATGCTATAGTCTAGAGTGAATAGGAAGAAAGTATCTGGAACTTCTTTCCCTCAAATCACAGTTGGAAAAAATTAACTTTTGTTCTGTGTAGAATAAAATACCAATACTACTACTACTAACAACAACAACAACAACAACTGCTCTTTGGATTGAAAAGATAAAGTGGATTTCATGCAATTTAGAATCATAGAATCATAGAATCA
>NW_009636380.1:0-224 GCF_000690535.1 Cariama cristata | reverse complement strand
CAGGTCTGTAGGTCTGCAGGGTGAGACCTTGGCCATGTTCCTTCCACATTTCTGGCTCAGTGCCCACCCAGCACTTGAGGGATGGTATCTCACAAGCAATTGAGAAAGCCTTGTGTCCTGGCACCAGCTGGACCTGGAGGAGTATCTGGCATTGTGGACATCGCGTGGCTGAGGCCTTTATGAAAGGCAGAGGAAAGGAAGGTGCCTTGACTTACCTAGCTCTC
>NW_009636379.1:0-18320 GCF_000690535.1 Cariama cristata | reverse complement strand
CCCCCTCCAATGCACAGGTGTCCAAAAGTATTCTATCTTTGTTTTGCTTGGCATTGTTGAAAAAGAGGGAAGTTGTTCCTACCTTTCATATGTCTGTCTTTGCTGGAGCTGAAAGACTGGGAAGGGTGGACCCTGTTCTGCAGTGGAAGAATGTTTGTTCCAGATAAATGACTAACAAATCTTTCTCCCAGGTTCGAAGCCACTGTCTCCATTAGGATAACAAAGAATCTGGAGTTCTGTTCAGTTTGTTAGGATTTTCATAGGATTTTTTAACAGCCGAATCCTGGGCAAGGTGCAGTCATCTTGAAGTATCTCGCCAGCAACCAGTGGAACCTTTGTCTCACCCCTAGTTTGCTGTGGCTCAGCTGTTCACAGTTTTGAAGACCAGAATACTTCAGTCTAATCAAAGTCCTTTGGCTTCCTATAGGACTATCCGACTGTAAGCTGATGTACTGAACACACAAAGTCAGAAATGATCTAAAGGTCTCCCCGACCTTAAGCTCTAAGAACTTGCTAAATTAATGGCCCCCTCACTTGCACATTCAAGTGGAAACCAGGCAGACTTTGTGGTTTTACTCAGTTATGACCAAAATCTGTGCAAAAGTAACTGATTTCACTTTGACTTTTTTTCTCCCTCAAGTCTTTTCCATTCCCAGAAATGAACCTCCGAAACCAAAATTAGTTTGAAAATTGATCAGAGTTCAGGCTACTTTAGTCCTGAGAGTGATCAACAAAATAAAAAGAAAATTCAGTACACCCAGCACAGCAGGATGAGAAAGAAATCCAAATTTCACAGAAAAAAATGTGGGAAAATTATAGTAAAACCTTAAAGAAAACAGCATATCTGTTCTTAAACTGAAATTCCCTATATTTCAATAATAAATTTGGACAGAATGTATTTGTCAAAAAAAAAAGCAAGAATGAAAAGCAAGTGGTCTGCATATTTCATATCTATATGAAATGTAATATTCCAGGTTTATTACGATCTTATTATGAACCTGCTTATTTAAAGCAGTTTGCTATAAATAATAAAAAGACACTGCTCACATCATTTAAAATTAAGAAATATAGCATAGTTATAATATTAGTGTATTTGGTGCATTTGGAACCTATGTTATATTCTTAATTTTGTCTGAAGACAGGTGTACATGGAAATCAGCTCTGTCCTTAGTTCAATGCTTCACCAGGACCTCTTTGTGAACAGCTGCTGTACAGAACTGTTGGTGAGGGAGGAGGAGGGGACAGACATCCGCTGTGCTGCATGAGCAGAGGTGGCTTGCTCTTACCAATACCAATTTTCTTAGCACTGCAGGGAGTATAGATTTGTGTAACCGTCTACCCATAGTTTGGTCTGCAATCAAACATTTCCACCTCCAATATTTACTTGAAAAATTGAAACAAGCAGCTCCACTCAAACTTCTCTAATATTCAGTAATTTCCCACTCAGAATGTTAAGGTGCAGAAGAGTATTATGAAAGTCTAACATCAAGACATATCATAAAATAGGCAACATCTTCAGCCCTCAGTTTGTTGATCTGATGTTACTTCTCAAAACAAAGAATATTTTTTATAGTGATGATATAATATTCTTTGTTTTGAGAAGTAACATCAGATCAACAAACTGAGGGCCGAAGAAAGTGATGACAACAAGTAGATAATGCTCAGGAGGGATTCAGAGAAATCACAAGAAAAGCTACTGCACCAGGTTGCTGTTGGTTCAATATGCCTAAGTTTTTGCAACCTCACTTGATATCTCTATTCAGTGCTGAGTTATGTTTAGGGCGGACCACAAGAAGCAGAGGCAGTATGTTTATTTTACCCTTTAGGTTCTATAAATTTGGTTATTTACACTTTATTTGTGGATCATAAATACACGTTAAATTGAGCATTGCTTCTTCCTTGTTTGTCCCAGAACTGCAATAAGTATGGCTTTGGTGTGAATCTACTATATTTTATCTTTTCTTTCTTCTGTTATGTTGTCTTTAAGGTGAAAAATATGAGAAATATCAGAAATTACAATAGAAGTAGCATGTATCAAAGATCCTTTGCTAAGCAGTGATACAGTGTATATACCATGGAAAATAATTTATTAAAGATAAGTAAAGAAATTGGTGTTATAAAAAGTTAATTTCTACAAAGTCCCTGGAAAATTATATCACCAAACAAGTGGTTTAATGGATTTAAAGAAATAAGGCTAAGCTGATGCATTGTCTTGATTAAAGGGATTTACTGTGTTATGAGTCTCAGGGCAAATGTTGGAGATAAATTAAAGTCAAAAGAACTTGAATGAAGGGTGATTCTTACAAAAAATGCTGGGTTGTGCTACCACTATAAGGTGGGCAGTTCTTGCACAGCTTCCCTACTTTCAGATGCTGCACCCCCACGTAAAGACAAGAGTCTGTCTTTCATGTGTTTTGGGCGCATGCTGAAACACATTTATTTTTTCAGCCAGCCTTGTGGGAAATTGGTGGAGAGGAAGAAAAAAAGACAAAGAAAGTAGAACAGATGTAGACTATAAATAAAAGAAATTGAAAAATAAAGCCTTAAACTAATGAGTTTGGAGAAATTAAATATTTTATTAAAAATAGACAAATTTGTATTGCATTTTATTCACATATCTGGCTTTATGTATATCTATGCATAAGGACAAGGGAGATAAATAATTCATACTTTAATCAAAACTATGGATTCATGGAACATCTGGGTCCATTTCTTTGCAAATAATTGTTTTCTTTCTTCATAATTTTTCCAGTTCTCCAAAAAATAAGATAGACTTAGAAATGAAGAAGAGAAGAATTCACTGTCTCCAGAACTTTTATAACCCTATATTGCTTCCTAAGATGAAGGTCATGTGAAAGTCTCAAAAGCAGTGCTGAATTTTAAGCAATGATAACAGAACAAGAAGAAGAGTTATTTTCTCTTGCTGTCTTAAAGAGAAAGGAATAAAAATATTGAATACATGTGCAAAAATCTGAGCAGGTCATTCAGTCATTGGTAATAACATTAGTGAAGGACTTTGTGGGAGAATTCACTTACTTCTTCAAGGTGAATCTAATACTCCACCTCTCATTCTGAAGAACATAGTTTAGAAATGAATGCTGACCTGCTGCCACAGTAGTTGACATTGAAGAATGCAGACAAAGATCTATTTTTTTCTCCTCTGAAAGACAGCACCTCAAACATCTGTGTGTAACACAGATAGCACTGGATCAAATGGTGTAACTATTCTAGTATTTGTAGGAAATACAGATCAAAAAAAAAAAGCTAATAAAATAGCATGCAAAATCTCATCACATTGTAAATCTGGAGATTATTCTGCTGTTTCTCCATAGTTTATCACTATAAATCAACTTTTGTTTTAGTATACCATATATCAAGAATAAGCTGTCTCAAGAAAATTATCTGAGTAGGAAGCTGAAAAGGAGATGTCACCTGGAGAGTTTTATCTCAAAATTATGTCTTCTGCAGATTCTGCCTCCTATTCAGTTCTACCAGAAGTTATTTTTTTCCCACACAAATATGACAGCCAGAAGCTCTCCACATCTCAATGAGGGAAAAAAAGTGCTTGAAAGGTGCCACTGTTCCTGAACTTGAATTCAAGACTCTCCTTTCTCCTAAGTACTTTGGTTATTAATCCAGTTTTTTATATCTCCCTTTCTGAATTATTGATTGTTGGCTTCTGTTTATGCACAATTGATGTCTCAGCAGATGGGCTTGTGAATGCTTCCATCTCAGTACATCCTATACACTCATTTCTCAAGCATTAAGCTCAGAGCATTTTCTGTGGTGAGAAATGTGCGCTTCATTATCTTGAGACAAAGGAAACTGAATTCTGGTCTCCTACAAAGTACGAACTAAACATTAAATACAGATGAAAGATAAAGATACAGCTTACTCCAGTTGTATTTTAAAAGAAAGCAGCACTGCAAATTGTGCAAAGCTTGATAAGGGAGGTACCTAAAAATAAGTCTATGATTGATTATAGATTGATATAGATTATAAACTTGGGAGTCAGCTAGATGTTATACTTCCTCTCCAAATGTTGTAATCTTCACTAAAACTTCCAAATGGTAGGAACAGGAAGACCTCCAGTCAAAAGTCAAGTTTCCTACTTAGTTTTTATCAGTACAAATTTGTTAGAAGCAAGGGGTATGTCACAAAGAATTGCTATTCCCATTGAAAGCAAACAAACATGCAAACAAAGAAATGATGCAAATGTCATATTTCAAAGTTTTAATGTAGTATTCTGTTTAGAGGGTTTATTTCATCTCTGTTTTAGAATTTTTTTAATCTGGCATTTTCAAATTTCTTTTTTCTTCTAGGGATCACTGATTTTTTTTCATGGTCATGCCATGCAATGACCTTATACATCACTCTTTCTGGAAATCTCATTTGCTATCACCAAACTGTAATGTACTAACAGAAACGCTTTTCACAGTTTTAAACGCAACTATTTCTTACTTACTTTACAGCTATTCTGAGATCAGTTTTTGAGGTAATAACTAACAATGTAGGGACAGAAATCAAGCTTGTTGTAGTCAAATGAAAAACTCCTCCACTGATTTCCATAGACTTTTTAAAAACATCTAATTGTAACGTATTTCAGGCCACTTCTTTTATGTACCCAGCCTGCCATCTCAAGAGGAAAGACATTAAGGATTTTGCTCCAGGCATGCAGTAGAAACCTTAATACTTTAATCTTTCTGTATCTTATATCCCCCACGTGTTTGAAAGGGATAACACCATTTACTGAGAGAAACAGGAAGTTGTTCTGGCCAAACCATGATCTTTCGCATCTAAGTAGTTCCTTTAAGATAGGTAGGGAAGTTCAAACAAGGAAAATTACCAAAATTTAGGTTTTCATGCTCCTGTAGGATTTTGAAACCAGTGGTAAACAGCCCACAAGTGCAAAAGGTTAGCATGATTGCCTGAGTACAAGCCTAATGTGTGCTCTGCCCCTGTTCAATATACATCTTTCCTGCCTTCCCTTGACAACTCTCTGGATCATAATCAGCTTGGATCTGCACTGCACACCACCAGGTCACTCCCTAGAGGCCAGATAGTGTACAACTTTGTAATTGGTTTTGTAATTACATTTTCTTTTTCTGGAGGCAGCGAATCCACTGTAGGCTATTTTACTCCATCAACACTTCAGGAAGGTGCAGGGTTATTTGCACCTTAAGTCTCTATCCACTTAATCAGTACTGCATTGGTTTAAAACCAGCTTCATTTCCAGGGAAATTCTTTCAGAGTAAGAATACTGTTGAGATTCAGGAATTTTTTATTTTTTTTTTCAGAAGTGGTAGGTGTTTCACATGTCTGCACAGCCTCTTAACCTTATTGCTCAAATGGAGATGATCATTTGACACAGGTTACTTCATTCATTAGAGCTGATAAACTCCTTGGGATCCTGCAGCAGGTGGTGCTACAGAATTAATTACAAAACTTAGGTTAGCAATCTGAAATACAGTTGAATTCTTCCATCTTGGAAGACTCAAGCACTGATTCACTCCAGCAGCCAGCACAGTTGAAATCTAGTCTTGGGATGGAGGGATCAAGAATACTTTCAAGCTCCAGGGAAGCAAAATATTTGGGACTTCCATGTTTTCTCCGTACTCCCCTACCTGCTCCTTGCCAACGTCTCATACCAGCAACTAGGCATGGAATCTTAATCAGGCAATAGCAAAATATTTTTCCATTATTTTTTAATTCCCTTAAGCCCTCTGGGCCATTCAGTGTTCCTGGATCCTAGAGGAACTCCCTCTTCTCTGCCATCTACTTTGTGACCTTGCCTTTGCCAACAGCTGTTCCGATACCCTCTGTGCCTCTTTGCCACAATAGTTTTTGCATTTGGCTCCTGCCATGTTTTTCCTGCCCACTTTATTTAAGAGAAATAGGGGATACCAGGGTCACAGCACACAGCCCAGCGTCA
The DNA here is from genome assembly GCF_000690535.1 of Cariama cristata. Classification (NCBI taxonomy): domain Eukaryota; kingdom Metazoa; phylum Chordata; class Aves; order Cariamiformes; family Cariamidae; genus Cariama; species Cariama cristata. Next base: position 12,388 of record NW_009636379.1, on the reverse strand, counting down.
TGCCTGGGAGCCAATCTCTAGGTAACCAGCATAAGTATGTTAGCTGAGTGTCATCCCACTCCCACTGTGAGCCCTGTGTAGCTCTGAGTCCATATAACTACGTGTTTTAAATGCCAGTTGCCATAATGGTAACAGTGTTTTCAGTACACTTGAAGGAATTACCATCAACCGGATTGTTCCTTTATGCTTGCCTAGTCAATAAAAATTAAATAATATTTAATTCAAATACAATACTAGTCCATAAAAATTATAGGCAGGGAATACATCAGGATTCAAGTTATCTGTGTGTACTCTGGCAAAGAAATACCTATAAAACCTAGAGCAAACTTACATATTAACCTGCAGTTTTATGCTTTCTACTTTTGAGAAGCATGAGAAAGTTAAACCTTGCTTACAGGAAAATCACATTAAGATACACTGAATAAAATCCCTGTTCTTTACATCCACATTTTGGGAGACTGTTAACAGGTGCCAAGTATATCTACTACTCCTTAGAATCTTAAAATCACTTTTAAAACACACCGTTGGTCCCCAAATAAAAGAGTAATAGGTCAGCATATAAGAAATATGGACTACACTGTATTCAATTTACGAGGTATTTTTCCTTTATTTGTCTGTAAAGGTTAGTACACTTTTTCCAGATTTCTGAGTTGTTATGTCACAATACTGTTACTTGCCTGCAGAAGTAAAAAAATAAAGCAATATTTACACAAATTATGTGCAAATGTTGTGCATACCCTGTGATTGCGTGATGAATTATTGAAGGGTGCTTTCACAAATATTTCTCATTAAATGTTAAATTTGTTGATTTTAAAATACCAATAAATTTTAATTTAATGCCATGACAACATTAATGCTTTCAGAGACAGACCTTAATAACCATACGGATAGAATCAAAGATTGGAATTCTGAAAAGAAACTATTACTTGGGAGTCCAGTCAAACTGCAAAGCAGCGGTATTGTATCTCCCGTATGCTGTATGTACTGGCATTTCATTAATAGTGAATATGTTACAATAAAGTTGTTTCCTGCTTTAAAGTCTAGATTTACTCTGCATGCAGTTGATTTGCATTATATTGATCACCGAAAGTCATTCTAAAACTAGGCATAAGAGAATCGCATTACTGATCAATGATATTGAATTGCAACATACATCATTGTAAATAAAATGATATATCTCACTAGCAGGATTTCTTATCTATATATTATTCATAAGTATTTACATAAGTGGAGTACCTAGAAACCAGAGTTTCAATCTACTGCATGTAACAGAAAGCCTTCCAAAGACCTTGTGTCAAATAAGATGAACAGAAGAAACAACTGAAGCAAAAAAATAGAAAGCAATAAGACAAAAATGGTCAACATAAAAATGACAAAATTATTGTGTAGACATTCAGGCAGTGTAATAGATTCCCTGTCACCTTCTCCAGATAGCCAAAGTAGAATCTGGGAAAAGATTCCTGTGGTTCCTGCACAAATCTGATCTTCAGATAATAGACAACATGAAGTGGTTGGAGAAAGGTGAGAGAATATGGTCCAAATTTTAACATTCTGTTCCATTTTTTCCTGAGACTTTGATTCAAACTCATTTCCTTGACATATGAGGAAACCTATATTTTCTCTTTTTAAAGGTTCGTTTAGATGAAGCCATCTGGGAAAAAAAAATTTTAAAAGTCAGAGGTGATTCAAAAAATAGGTAAGAAGCAAAGTATGTTTCATAAATAGATTTTCAACATACTTATTGTTTTTCTACCTATTGTGTTGCTTCAAGAAAATTATTAACTCCTAAAATTATAAAATTTCTCAGAGAAATAGATAGTATTAGGCTTCAGTTTCTCACCTTGATTTCCCCTTTGCCCAATTTCTGTCACTGCTCATGATGCACAGATAGCGATGGTTTGATTAGATAACCTAGAAATAAGTAAAATTCTTACCTGTAGTCTCTATGGTAATACTCTCTATTTCCCAAAGAAAACCTTCTCCTTATTAAACACAAATTCCCTCATTTACTGAAGTTCATATTTCAAAAGCTCAGGACACCTCTTCACAGAGACTCAGCAAAGAACTACCAAGCTCTTGAGCCTTTGGGAACATACACACAATCCAAGAGGAGTTTTCTCCTCTCCCCTTCTCCTGCTCCTCAGGTTTAATGTCTAAATGGCAGGCCTAACATTCTTCTTGTTATAGTTTCCTTCCACAGGTCAGTGAATCTGTAACTATTTTATGCACAGTGACATGACTTTACTGTGAAGAGGTTTTTTCAAGAGTTTCCTAGAGAGTGAGAGTTTATAGTCTGTATCCCTTCAGATGGAATGGGCATTGAACGTTCTGCTTTCTGTACAGTGGCCCAGCTTTCAGAGGGGAGATGAGGATGTCTCATTTACTGCACATTCCAAAAGAAAACTTTCAGTCCACTGGTTTGTTCATATGAACGGGCAAACAATGCTAGAATTTTCTTAGAGACAGAAGAGAAATGAAGCCTTCATCAAGACCTCTAAAATAGCTCTAACCACAAAGAATACATATGAGGCATGATGACAATTTTTGCTGATTGTATCTACTTTTAAAATAGGATCTAAAACTGCATTTAGGATGAAACTCATCAAAGTATAGAAGGTATGGTCTAAAAACCTCAGCTCAAATTCGTAACAGTGAGAGTTCAGTAATGGAGACTATGGTTGATGACTATGATTTGGTACTTTGTAGTTCTGGGTACAGATCTAGGTCAGGATTTAAGAGTAAAAAGTGGATGTTTAAAGATATTAGAGCCCCTATTTCAGCGAGCAATGGGTTTCTATGAAGAACAGTCTTTGAAGTGGGTGCCTAAAAATTTCTAAACATATTTCAAGCCACAAAATCTTTTTCTCATCATATGAAAACACAATTGTGTTAGTGAAAAAGTATTTCCAGAAAAGTGCTTTGTTCATGCACTTTTCCTAGCACAGTCATTTACGTACTTGCAGTGTAGTCTTGATGCCAAATGCAAAGTCACAGTTAAGCAGTAACATAGTCAGAGAAGGGCAATGCTTTCTGATGGATAATTACAATATTGCTGATGTATCTTTTTTTCCATTGCTCTATACTGGAATGAAAGATCATTTTATGCAATCTAATCCTGGAATATCCTGGCAAGATATCCTCTCTTGAACTACACTGCAATGACTTTTTTCTTTTTCTTTTTTTCTTTTTTTTTTTTTTTAATTAATACACTAATCAGAGAACTTTTAAACCCATTCAGAACTCAGCTCTTCTTTAAATACTGTAAAATATTCTTACTGAATTAAAATTATCTAACCTGCTTGATTTAATCAATTAAGATTATTAAGTGCATCATAACCCTGTACACAAAGAGACAACGCTAATAAATCACTAGACAGTCTAAATTAATTGCCACAGGTAGCACCCTGCCAATAACACATATAATTACTTTTTGTTGCACAGAGTGGAATATCAGAAAGTTGCTGCTAGCACTAATGAGAGAAAGAAAAATGAGTATATGATAAAATGGCTAGAATGCTTTCAGATTTTCTAAAGCTGCATTCCACTTGTGAACTACATTTTTCTGGGTCTTAATCTTCTATAGCTATAGTTATCCCTCGCATCAAGCATAACCCTATTCTCTTTCTGATTGAATTGCCAATCCAACACCTATGAAACAATGTCTTCAGAGCCACAAACTGAAAAAGACAGTTTTAGATAAACCCAGATCTACATGTTATTGATTCAGTAAAAGGACCAGGAACAGACTTCTTTACTCTTCAGAACAGTAGCAGGTAGAAGACATGAAGTTGGAAAAGAAAGGCACCAGTCAAAATGCAAATTGATGTTGCTAAGAGAAAACCAATTACTAAAACTCAACAAGCTCAGATTTATGGTGAGATGAAATAAACTGTATTCTTCACCCTTTCTTCACAAATGTCAACCAGCATAATACATGGATATGCCATGGTTGTGGCTGTGTGGCCTTCCATTTTTTAAACTCAGATCCTTTTAAAATCAATTTAAAGATTTCTATCACCTTCATTATTGAATGGTCACATGGAATCTTGACTCATGGGAAAAACAAACACTAAAAACTTCATAGGACTAGGGTGTAAGAATCCAGCTCTTGATGATTTCAGTGAGATGGAAAAAACATCATGCCAACTATTTCTTACCACTTTTACACATCTTGCCAAGGAAAACCCTGAAAGATTAGCTCTGATTGGAGGCAGAATTTAAATAAAGGTTCATAGAATCATAAAATCACTTAGATTGGAAAAAACCTTTAAGATGATCAAGTCGGACTGTAAACCTAACACTGCCAAGTCCACCACTAAACCATGTCCTTAAGCACCACATCTGCACGTTTCTTAAATACCTCAAATGATGGTCACTCAACCACTTCCCTGAGCAGCCTATTCTAATGCTTGACAACCCTTTCAATGAAGAAATTCTTCCTAATATCCAGTCTGAACCTCCCCTGGTGAAACTCAAGGCCATTTCCTCTCGTCCTATTGCTTGCTTCTTGGGAGAAGAGACAAACACCCACCTCACTACAACCTCCTTTCAGGTAGTTGTAGAAAGCGGTAAGGTCTTCCCTCAGTCTCCTTTTCTCTGAGCTAAACAACCCCAGCTCCCTCAGTCACTCCTCATAAGACTTGTTCTCTAGAATCTTCACCAGCTTCATTGCCCTTCTCTGGACATGCTCTAGCAGCTCAATGTCTTTCCTGTAGTGAGAGGCGCAAAACTGAACAGTATTTGAGATGTGGCCTCACCAGTGCCGAGCACAGGGCGACAATCACTTCCTCAGTCTCGCTGGCCACACTGTTTCTGATGCAAGCCAGGATGCTATTGGCCTTCTGGGCCACCTAGGCACACTGCTGGCTCATATTCAGATGGCTATCGACCAACACCCCCAGGTCCTCTTCTACCAGGCATCTTCCCAGCCACTCTTCCCCAAGCCTGTAGTGTTGCGTGGGGTTGTTGTGACCCAAGTGCAGGACCCAGCACTTGGCCTTGTTGAATTTCGTACAGTTGCCCGCGGTTCATCAATCCAGCCTGTCCAGATCCCTCTGTGGAGCCTTCCTACCCTCAAGCAGATCAACACTCCCACCCAACTTGGGATCATCTGTAATTTTGGTGCAATATCACACCTCTATCCTATCGTATTGTCTCCTCTGATATTTGTTATGACCATTAATGAACAGGATGAATAAAAAGGTAAAAAAGAATCATAGAATAACTTACATTGGAAGGCATCTCAGAGAGTGATGTCCAAACTCCAACTCAGAGCTGGGGTAACTTTGACATTAGATCAGAATACATTCATGGATGTAAGTTCCACAACCGCTATGGGCAAACATATTAACCTTTTAGATGCAAACTATAATTCTGAGAATTTTAAAAAGTGTTTGGAAGTAGTAATGAAACTAACTAAGGTCAAGAAAAAACAATAACTGGGCATTCCCTGAATCAAGAAGGAAAGAGGCTTGCCTTGACATGTGCCCTTAGTGGCAGTTCCTGTTTCTCTGTCTTATCCAACCTAAAAGTAAGACAAATGTTTCGGGTTTGATTGGTTGCTGGAAACAATACAGATTTACTTTTTCCTACCCCCGTAGTAACTATTCAGTAAAACAATTATGCATGTTCTTACTACTCATTTTCTTTAAAAATGACTTGCACTTGGTAGGCTGTGTTGAACTGAGATGGATTTGAAGAAGTGCTTGTATGTTTTAGGAGGAAGCTAACATTGTTGGAAGAAAACATTGTTGGAACACAGAGATACAAACTCCAGGACCAGAATAGCTTACTAGGAAAGATTTATTGAATGTTTTCCTGAAAGTAAGAAAGAGCTTTGCAAAATGATGATGAGAGGTTACCAAATAACGACAACGCTTTTACAACCACCCTACTTTCACCTTGGGGAGGTACAACTAAGCAATAACCAATGCAATATTTTGGAGAAGCTGTTCCATATTTTTATTTGCTTATCTGAATTGCATGTTACAGCTAATTGAAAACTTATCTGAGGTGTAAATGTAGCACTTTGAATAGAATTATTATTTTATCATTAATCACAATTATTATCACTCTTTTGCCTAATTGTAAATAGCAACTTTTGTGATTTTTTTTTTCTCAAAATGAAATGTATTTTTAAACTTTGCATTTTTACATGGATGTGTGGTCCTAGTTAAAGTGTAGATGAGAGAAAGGTTTGTTTCTCACCTTAAAGTCATTGAACTTTTTCTTTACACATGCAGAATCTGAACATCATCTCAAAAGAGACATTGCAAACATAGAAGGACAAGAATTATTGACAGATGTTATTAATGGTCTAGAGAAAGTCCTGTATGAGAAACCATTGTGAAGATTAAAGGCAGCATTTTCAAAGCTGTTAGATCATACTTTGTATAAGTAATATTTGCTGCTAAAAAATGTTAAATATTCATACTGCAAGCACAGGAACTCTGAAGGAGACCCCTAGGCTGATAAACCCAGAAATTTTTCTTTCTCATATCTTAGAAATCTGCACGATATGTTGCAGAGGTTTCTACTTCATTCTTGCCTTGCCCAATATCCTAAAGTTTGAAAAACTGGGTACTCCATGAGGATAAAGAATGGAACTAAATGCAGATCTTCTGACATCCTAAATTTTCTCTTAAATTATAACAAAAAATAACCTTCCTCTCTGACTCTTTTTTCAAAAGAAAACATTAGTATTCTTCTTAAAAGAGCAATGTAAATACTCCAAGACGTGAGAGAGTCCCAAGATATAAATCCACATCTGACAAAATGAGAGAATCCTGATCTTTATGTAAGCTCTAGTGCTGAGTCAAAATTTGCAGCGGTTAGCTGCAAAAGCCTCAAGGAGTGGAAGATTTAAAATACTTATGTAGTATTGCCTAGATGTGTGAAGCTGAGGAAAGGGAGAAGGACTATTACCATTATCTACCCTAATTTTAACTCTCATTTTGCTCCATTCCTGTAGAATTCTCGCTCCATGTATTGTAGAATTTCTTTAATTATCACTAGAGACATGTGAATCCTCAGGAAAAACAGAGGGAACATCCTCTTGAAGGCCATTTCAAGGCTCCTGGAGGAATAGAAGATGATTGGGAACAATGTCATTCTGGCAGCATTAAATGCCAACAGCATTGTGGGCAACATTAACAGGAGCATAGTGAGTACATGAGAGGAGCAATTATTCTGCTTTATTCTGTTTTTTAGACCACATTCAGAAAGTTGCATCCAGTTTTGGGGCCCCAATACAGCAAAAATGTTGATCAATTGAAGCAGGTTGAGCAGAGGGCCACCGAGACAGTTGAGGTCGGATCATTTTTACACTCTGAGGAGGGGCTGAGGAAGTTGGGCTTGTTCAGCCTGGAAAAGGATCACTGCAGGGAACCTAACAGGAGCTCCCCAGTGAGGCAGGTACTGAGAAGATGAAGCCAGACTCTTTACTAAGGTGCACAGCAGAAGAATGAGACAATTGTCATAAACTGACAAGGGAGAAGTTCTGACTGAATACAAGAAGAAAAAATTATGGGGGTAATAACTGAAAATGGTTGCCTGAGATGTTGCAGGTTTTCAAATCCAACCATACAAAGGATAGTCTGAGGCATCTGGTCTGATTTCAGTGTTGACCCTGCTTTGAGCATGACTTTGGATTACAGACCTGCCAAAGTACTTTCCAATCTGAGCAATTCAGCAATCCAGTGATTTTAATGGCAGCAGCCACTAGGACAGTCCAGAAGCTGTCAGACTAAATATTCAGGGGCCTTACAGCTTCTAAAGAATCATGCAGTGCATAGCCCAGTGATGTTCAGGTTTTGGCTTCTTCCTCCGAGAAAGAACTGTTCCTCCAGCAAAGAGCATGCGATTAATCCCGTGATGGGATTTGACATTTTCCCAGCTAAATCAGAATGCAAAGCATGTCCATTTTAAGTGTCATTTGTTGCAGAGCTTGTGCATTAAAGATGCCTGTCCTGCTCTACTCTTAAGTCTCAGTGTTGTATTTTTCCTAAACGGATGCCAAATTGATAAAAATCTGATTTTTCAGCACAGCTGTACCAATTGAATCCTCATTGCTACAACCACATTCAGAAACAAAGAGAGTTAATATAGTTGGAAAATATTTTCTTTCCTACTTAATATCCAGATCATTGGTGTGAAGATCTCTAGTCTTTGTCTTGGCTTCCACTTGCAAATCGGGCATTGACATCTGCTAATCGCTAGCTTCTAAGGGAATTGAGTTTAAAACATACTGTACATACAGTGCCAAATTCACTGTGTGTCACAAAGGCGAGATTGTTTTCTTCCTCCTGTTTTGTATTTACAGCTAAAGTAAATTGGAAGGAAACTGGTGACTATCATGAACTGGAGAATAACAACAATAGATATAATCAAATAACACTTCACTAATGGATCCAGTTGTGAAAAATAAGTTAGCAGCTGCTGTCTCAAAGCATCTACGTAAGCCTCTTTTGATCCTTAAGTTTGGACAGTATATGGAATAAACAAGCTATAAAAAACAAATTTTATTAAAACTGCACTACATCCAGAACCCTGCAGCCAAAGGCACACAGAAAGTACACCAGGGACAGCTTGAACACGAGTATCCTGGAGCTACTTGTGGTGTATTGAAGAATTGTGCATCAGGGTGCAGTGGAGTTCTTCGGAGTTAAAGGAAAGATAAACTGAAAAGGATCCTTTACCTGCCGAGACTTAAGTTCAGTATCCTGAGTTTCTCCTGCAGCAGCACAGCTGATGACATCACTAAACCCAAAGTAGAGTAGCAGGTTTTTTCCTAGAACCTGGTCTCACTGTGAGAGACTAAGGCAAACAGGCAGAAACTCCCAACTTCTAATCACTGCTTTCTGCACTTTATGAGTTTAGTTTTGGTTCCCCTTTCTCTCTTTAAATCAGCGGAAAAGGCAATCGCTTATCCTGCAGAGGTGCTCTTGTGATTAGTTAAAAGTGGAGCAAAAGTGAAAAGGTTTGTGAATGCCAAAAGTGTGATTACTCTCCCACCCACATGAATGTTAATCTGAAATCACTGAAGTCTCTGGTGTCAAACTGCTATAAGCAAGAGAAGTATCAAACTGTAACAGTCGTTATTGCCTTTACTATCTGGGAGGTTACAGACAGCTGCAATGGAGGAGTTTGCTTACAGCAATTTTTTATTTTACTCATTTGAATGTACTTTTTCACTAGAATGTTACACCAAATGCAATAGAGGGTTCCTACAGAGGTCTGCAGTGCTTAAATGGTATTTCAGTCTAATACTGGTGCACTAAGAAAGGGGAAAGTCTCACCTCAGCAGCCCTGCTCCATTTTGAAGGTAACATACCTACATCTTTACCTGCCTGAGTCCTTCTTCGTACTCTTCAGTCAGCCAGCATGTTATAAGGACTGCACTGCTTCTCCTGTGGTGAGGGAAAGTTTGTGTCCATCCTAGAAGTGGTTCTGTAAGCACAGGGAGTAAAGACCACCTAGTTAGGAGGCTAATTTAGGCACTGCCAAAATGTTGGACACCTTCACCTGGGGAGAGACAGTACCAGCAAGCAGTCTAACATCACCACAAAAATGTTCTGCACAAGGCAAAGAAAGAGGTAAAACTCTTCCATGAACAGGGAAAAGCATATTAGTGAGCTTTTCTTTCTTCATTGACCTACTGAGAATCTAGGGAGCCACAACAGGGAAAACAGCCGATTTCATGTTTCTGTCAGTTACCTATACTCTCCCAAGTATGACAGAACAATGAGGCACTTCCATCTGCTTTGGATCACTTGAGAAACAGGAGACGCTGCCTCTCACCTCCCTTGGGCCAGAACAATTAGCAGGTTAAGAAAGAAGGAGTCATATAGCTGTTGCTAGGAAAACAATGAGAATCTGAGTTGTTTATTTCTTAAACTCTAGGTAAATCTTTTATCTTTGTTCACGGGCCATTGGACAGAATTAAGCATTCTTTACAAAGCCAGTACATTTATCAGTTGAATTGGAGATGACAAATATTGGCTGTAGAGTATGATGCTTTGTCAACGTTAGGGTTCAGTTTTAACTAACAGACCTACTTGTCTGCTTTCATTAGGACATCCCTGCCTACTTTATATTGTTCTTGCTGAAGAGGATATAAAGCAGGTAGACAGGACAAAAACCTGTGTGATGGACATGCTCAGGGTCAGGGCCCTGAGGGTACCAATAGGCCTTACTGGCCCTGACCAGCCTCATCTGGGACCTCCACCCACCCCCTGCCCGTCGGCCAAGGAGCTGCATATAAGCCTAGTCCAAGGCCATCAGTCCTGCCCTGGACTGTCACAGATGTGCTTGTCCTCAGTCTTGTCTCTGGTCTGGTTTCCTGGGTGAACCTTGGAGCTAAGTTGTAGGTACCTTGTCTCTAACACCATCACCAGATGGACTTCAAACTACACCTATCTTGTCTCCAGCCTGTCCCTGTCCCTGTCTCCTTTGGACCCCAGCTGGGCTCCTGAAGAGATGCAGGACCAGGTGCTGTCAGGGGCTGTCAGTGAACCTTGTTACCAGTCCCTGTCTCAGCCCACCATGTTCAGCCTCTGCAGGACTGTGCCTCATTGGTGAGGGCACAGACTATGTGGGGTCACCCTCAGCTCCTGGCTTGTCCTCTTCATGGTGCAACCACCCCTTGCTGCACCATGACACTCAACATGGAATGAAATCTTTCTCTTCTAAATGTAATCCCAGATCCCAGCTTTAATTTAAACAAATTTTAAAATAGTGTTAGGTAGAGAAAATTGATTTATTTCCATCAATTTTTACTTATTCTGTCATTGTGTCTTTCTTACTTTATGTTCAGTCTTGGTTAATGAGATATTTCAGAGAAGACAAGTGGTTCTGCTGAGGCAAAAGCTTGTTATTGTAAAACTGTAACCATGATGTTTTATATTGTGGTGTCTGTTCTTTTTGCCTCTCAAAAAAAATAAAAAAAGATGGTGAAGTCATCTCTTGCAGTGTTTTGGTTCATCAGCATTGCACACATCACTGACATCACTTAATTCTGATTTAGAGTCACAAGGCTTCACTTTCCAAAAATGCCCTCAGCTTTGATCCCATATTATGACCAGGCACATTTTTCCTCATTAAATAGAAAGTATCTTCTACACTTTGTTAAATTAATGATATGATTCCCCTGTGTAATATATTAATGTAGATTATCCTGTACCAAAAATCATCCATAGGAAAGCAAGTACTGAGCAATCATTTTCTCTATGAGTAGCAAAACATTAATGGTAACAAAATGTTGAGTTTGATATCATGTGTTCTACTACTGGTAAAAGCAAACTTTGCAAAACCACGGCATTACTTTCATTATCTACTTATTCATTTTCAGATTTCACATGGCAAAAAATATAGAATCATAGAATCATTATGATAGGAAGAGACCTCAAAGATCAAGTCCAACCATATACTCGATGCCACCATGCCCGTTAAACCCACTAAACCATGTCTTGAAGTGCCACATCTAAACCTTTCTTGAACACCTCCAGGGATGGTGAGTCCACCACCTCCCTGGGGAGCCTGTTCCAATGCCTAACAACTCTTACAGTGAAGAAGTTCTTCCTAATATCCAGTCTGAACCTCCCCTGGCACAACTTGAGGCCATTTCCTCTTCTCCTATCACTAGTTACTGGGGAAAAGAGACCAACCCCCACCTTGCTACAGCCTCCTTTCAGGTGGTTGTAGAGAGCAATCAGGTCTCCCCTCAGCCTCCTCTTCTCCAGACTAAACAACCCCAGCTCCCTCAGCCACTCCTTGTAAGACTTTTTCTCCAGACCCTTCACCAGCTTTGTTGCTCTTCTATCTCCTATTTCACCAATGTTTCAATAATAAAATGGAAAATAAACAACATTTGTCAGGATTATTTGTATTTTTTTAATACCAAGTTTTCCAACAGTGAAAATGTGGTTACTATCTCTATTTCCCTTCTTTAAGAAAGCAAATAACTAAAGAGTTAAAAGAAGTAGTTAATCTTTGCGTATATCTTGAAGATAAAACTCATCAAGTGTTAAGTAAATCTAGTCTATTCAACTCTAACGCATTTGTAAAAGCAGTGACCTATTAAGAAATTAAGCCTGGTAATGTTATTTCTTACAGAAAAATCCTCTAAAATTTAATTAACAAAATAGATATTTTCCCCAAATTTTAACCATTTAATGAATGAGTACAATATTATCCCAATTATCAAGATCTATGAAATACTTAAAAGGTTGAACATCGGCTATAATTCTTTGTGAAATTCTATGGCCTTTTAAAACACATTCTGAGATGCAGAATAGCTTTACTGCTGATTTGTATTGGATCTGCATGGCAAGGTTTTGGTAGCAGGGTGCTACCGGGGTGGTTTCTGTGAGAAGCTGCTAGAAACTTCCCC
>NW_009636378.1:60027-94551 GCF_000690535.1 Cariama cristata | reverse complement strand
CCTCAGGGCCGCGCAGGTGCGCGGCCGAACCTTCTAGAAGGCAGGCGGGGTGGGCAGGGTTGCACTTCCTGAACGTGGCCAGACCCAGGGCGAGCCTGAGAGCAAGACACGGGAGTTCAGGTGTAGGGAGTATTTGTTGATTGTCCCGTTTGTTTTAATGTCTCACCCAGCAGTTTTCTCCGTCAGGAACCGCTGTATTTTGGCTTGCGCTCAGGTGATCGCTTTCAGTGCTCTCCTCTTCCCCTGAGGTGCGCCGGTGCTGCCAGCGCCTGCCTGCAGCGCTGGGCCTGTCAGGCCTGCGGTGCCTCTTCATCAGGCAACAACGCCTTGTGCTGGGAGCGTGTCATGGGCTTGTACAAACCTGTGTTTTCCTAATAGTGGGATTAAAAGGAGTTTAGGATTGTTCATTGAGCGTCAGCCTGTGAACCCTGGGGGAGGACAGTTCTTCCCATGGTTCCTTGTGCTTTGCGGCAGGCGTGCTGCTGCTCTGCCCTGCCTCTCAGCCAGGTCAGCGAAGAGGTCTTAGCCTGAAATGCTGCTGAAGACTTGGTTTGAACTCCAGCCGTTGATTGTAATGTGGTAGCATCTAAACCCCTCCTTTTCCCTTTAAAAAGTGCATGTGTGGTTTGCACGGTTGAATTTTTCTTCTCAAATCTGTACTGCACTGAAATCTGCATTTAAACGGGCTGTTTAGGGGAAATGAAATATTGTTATTTAATTGTGATCTACGTTTGATCAATTAAATCTCTCATAGGAAAATAAAAGGAACTATAAAATAATGTATGGGTTGCCCCTGCTCCTCTGGTCTTACATTCATTTTGACTATGGCTTACTGTGTGAACTTGATAAATAGCATTTCAGAAAATCACGTGTCCTCATTTTCCAGGTTTACACGTATTTGTCAGTACACATGCAATCCTAAATATGTTCTCAATGTGAATTTTCATGCATCAATGAATAGAACAAATTAACTCTTGGGTTTTGTACTTAATGGCATTACTGCTGGTAGTGATCTGTCTGGAAGGGTAATGATTTCTAAATTAGTGCCCATCTGCAGGGCTTTTGTGTCTTGGTAGAACATGTAAAAGGATTAATTTGTGGTAGAAAGTTTTCACTGCACTATCTGCTCTGTGATGCAGAACAGGTACCGTTTGTAATTAAACATGAGGTCTCGGTACCCTTACTGGTGAAGTAGGAAGTCGCAGAACTGTGCTGTGGTCCCATTCTCAGCTGCCTGGGACTTTTTCCTTATAAGGAAAGGTGGAAAGTAAGTTTCAACAGAGAACTCGAGAAAAACTCTCAAGTCTTGTAGTTTAGACAAGCCCAGGATATCCCTGAGGTACTTAAGGCTAGTTTGGCGAGGACATTATTAGAAATGTACTCAATTTTTTGGTTTAGATACTTTTTTAGTCTGTAAAATGAAAACCAAACATTACATGTTACCAGGATTATATACTAAAGGCACCTCCTTCAGTTAAATCAATAATGAATACATCTGGCAGAACCTGTGCGGTAGCATTAAATTTCACCAAAGTTCACTATTTAATAAGGTAGGGTAAGGTGAGAATTTCCACAAAGACTTGGTTGTGCTAAGGTGGGCATGAGAATGAAAAGCAAATACATTAGGAGGACGTGTAAAACAGTACCTGTATAGTGAACTATCTTAGTAAATGTGTCACACTTAAAAATAGCCCATTTTTGAGTGGAAATGTGTCTTGGTGCCAGCTAGTTTGGAAGGTCTTCACCTAGAAGGCTTACTCTGTTCACTGAGGTCAGATAGATCCTTTTGTAAAGTCTGGGATCAGATGACATAGTACTAAAATACGTTGCCTGTGTGGAATCAATCGCTTCACAGCTCATTGTTTAATTGACATTTTATGTCCAGTTGCCAAGCCAATAGTGTAGCTTGACCTACAGCTTAAACTGTAAAAATTCAAAGAGTTGTGGCAAAATATAGTGTAAGGGAGGGTGTCAAGATACATGTGAGGTTAATAGGCAATGGAGTACTTTTTACTAGTGTGGTATCTTGTTTTACAAGGGAATTCTAAAATGTGTTTGTTCTGCTGTAATTTATGCATAGTAAATACACAATGCTTACATAAAATCCTAATGGGAAATGACTCTCATTCAATAGGGGCAATTTAATTAGCAGATTTTGCTCTTAAATGGAAGTTTTTTCCAGATCTTTGACATCTGAGACCATTGTCTTTAGGTAGCAGTAATTGGTACATGACTAACCAAGGCAGTGCCTTACAGTTGCTCATCAAAAGAATCTGAGTATTGAAAGCCAAACAGTTATAGGGTGAGATGCTCATACAAACTTTTGTTCTGGTGTATGTTTATTGTTAAGGCTTAATTGATTTGTTTACTTTTTGATTTTTGGTACTGGTCAAAGCCAGTGGCTGTTTTAATATTTCTTTTTGTATGAGCAGCGACAGTTCCTAATCAGAAAGAATGAAAGACAAAAGTTATGAAATAGCAGTCATATTTTACAGAGCAAGTAATCTCAGTCTGCTTGTGCTTGTCAATATGCTGCATTAGTGATGCAGGAGACTTACCTGTCAAATCATAGATAAAGGAAGAGAGAGGTCCAGGAAAAAAATACCATGCTTCAGCAGTGTATTTCTTCATCTTTCTGAAACTTTTCTCGGTATCTAGAAGGCAAACTGAGAATTCCAAGAATACATGTTTTAAAGGATCAAAACCAAATGAGAGATATTAGGAGGAGGAAGAGTACAGGAATGTGAGGCTTCAGGATACTTTGAACTAAAGGGAATTAACATAGAAGATAAGGACATATCAGAAACGCTGAACGGCTAGTTTGACTTGATTTTAGGGAATGGGGAGATAAAATGTATTCTGCAGACGTGCTGCTTGATAGCTAGTGTTGCAGGTTATAAAAATAGGACACTTTTAGACACAGAAAAGGACAAATTGATTTCAGTTGTAATTAATCACTGAAGTTGGATTATATTTATTTGAGAATTCTGAAAATAGTTATATGTGAAGTGACTAAGCTGCTAAGAATAATGCTCAGTTTATCATTAAAACTAACTGTTATACTTGGAGATTGAACTGCAGGAAATATCTCACTTTTTAAATAACTAAGCAAAGTCCTTGGAATGATAAGCTAGTGAATCTATCTTAAAAAAAAGTAGCCAATGGAAAAATTACCTAGTTGAGCATGGCATGCATAGCTTCTGCAAAAAGGGAACTAGGCAAATAGATCTTTGACCTCACTTAAAATTAGTACAGGTTTTTGAGGTTTTTATCAAAAGACTGCCAGATGCAATAGATGATGTATACGAGTGGCAAATAAATAGCTGTGTGAGGGGAAATCTAGGATCCAAATTTCAGAATTGGTCTGCACTAATCCTGTGTCTGCACGGGGGGTAACTTAAGTTGAGCTCAAAGTTCGTTACTTTTACAGAAAACAGATGTTAAATATATATTTGAAATAATTACATGTATTTATTTTGGCTATTTGTTATGTCTTAGCTAAGATTCAAAAGTACCCTTAAGTCAAGTAGAAAATCCTGGGACTACCATGTTTTAGCAGCTACGTAAGGTCTATAGCATCTCCTTTGACAGATTAAATAGTGGGTTTCAGTTACATTATAGCATGTGAGCTGAAGCTTGGTGAAGTAGGGAGTTTTAGTTTTTGATTATGACAGCAAGGAAGGTATTGTCAAAAGAAAAAAGAATTCTGTTTGTACTTCACCGCCACTGTGTAACTTTCTTGGTTGGAAAGAAACTGAAGGTATTGTTATTTCAGTTGGCAAATAGGGTTAATGAACTGTGTGCAACTTCGACATGACAGATTATTTGAAATAGAAGGACTACACAAATGTGTTAACAAACTTGATAGCGTAAGATATGTGGAGTGTTCGGCTGTATCTGTTTAAGTAACAGATTTTCACAGGAGAAGATAACTGTTTCTTGTCCTCTGTGTGCCTCTTGCCCAGAGTTCAATGGACTGATTTCCTTCTGGTTCTTCCATGTCAACAGAGATCATGAGATTTTGAATAATGATGCATTTTATGTATTTTTAAAAATCAAAGATTTGGTGTTTTCTTAATTTTCTCTTGAACTAAGGAATAGTCACTAAAGTGCAACTTGTAAAAATGAAGAGGAAAAAAGAATGGATTTTTTTAAAAAATTGCATCTAGCTTGTTTTATGTATTTCTTAATGCTAAATGTTACTATGCTTATTTGATGTCAACTGACCGATGACTGTATGTGAGCCTAATTTGATGCACATCTGTCTGATTGTAGTGTGATTTTGCGGACACTTAGGAGTTATGAAATGTCATAACATGTTATTATGCTTTAAGCAGACTAAATTTGGGAAAATGTTTGTAAAACTAAAAATGCTCTTGGTCATTTAGGAAAATACCTGTCATTAAAAGCTGAGATACTATTTAAATTTTTGTAAGGTATATTGGAATGCTTACCTTGGAGTTGGTTTCTTAATCACTGTTCATTTGATGTAGTCATTCACGTTGCATTCGGTTTGCCTGTTCGTTTCTTCCTCTCAAACATCAGTGTTAGTTTAATGGGCTTTGCCTTTTTAAAATTTTTACCGTGGTCTTTATAATGAGGACTTGTGCCTCTTTCCACAGTGAAGGGAAGTCAGAAGTGTGAGCTGAATTGCCGTGCGATAGGCTACCGGTTCTATGTGAGACAAGCTGAAAAGGTGATAGATGGGACACCCTGTGACCAAAACGGAACTTCAATCTGTGTGGCAGGGCAGTGCAAGGTAAGGCTACTACTTCTAGCAAGTCTGCATGTAGACTGTCTGTTCCATAGTTAATTTCTGTAAGAGGTTGATACAACTGTACCTGTGAAACGGTGTCTTGAACTTCTCTCCTTCTTTTTTTTTTTTAAGTCAATGTGAAAAATGTTAACTTTTATTATTACAGATTTTATTTCTTACCTAATGTTTCTGTCTACTGAGAACAAACTATGGAATGCTGAAAGCCTGGATTCAGAAGGTGTTCTGGCCACAATTAAGGTGACTTACAGTGAACTTTTTCCACATACTTAGCTTTCTATGGAAGAGACTCTATGAAAGAATCAGAACAAAAAGATTGGAAACCTAAGTAAGAGAGAAACATAATATCTTTCTGTCATTAAACTTTTGAGTGGAGATCTTTTTTTCAGTCTGCAGCATAATAGTTTATTCAATTAAGTGTTTATTTTCATTGCTTTTTAGCTGGTGTTACTGTAACTTTTCTGATTGGTTCACATTTGCCATTTTTAAGAGTCAGGTCTTACTGGCTGTCCATTTACTCAGCAGTGACGTTCTCTTAGAAAATATTTAAGTGAATGGTTATTTTTCAAGGGTTCAGAAGGAGCTACTGCGTTGACTTTTTGCAGTCTGCTATGTAGATGCCCTTTATAATGAATAAATACACTACTTTCTGCAAGATGGTAGTACTTTTGAACAAAATGTTATGGTGTTTAGGAAAAAAAAGTTTGTAATCTTTCAAGTAAGGTTAGTGAAAGAAATACATTCCTAGCAAGGGGCATTTGACGCTTGGCTGATGTTTCCCATATATGTTGGCAAACGAAGCAGAAGTGGGTCAGATTTGACTCATGAACTCAAATAGTGAAAGGTCGAGTTCAGTTTAGATAGTTGGTTTGCCAGAGGAAATCACTTAGGAATACAATCTTTTCCTCTGCATGTCCAGATTCCTCTTCCTTGTGCACATCTGGACAATGCCATGTATGTTTCTGTTCTGTATTTCTCAGTGCAAGCAAAGCCATAGCTTTGAATTTGCATTGGAACAGGCTCCCCAGGGAGGTGGTGGAGTCATCGTCCCTGGAGATGTTCAAAAAACGTTTAGATGTGGCACTTCAAGACATGGTTTAGTGGACAGGGTGGCATCAGGTATACAGTTGGACTTGATGATCTTTGAAGTCTCTTCCAACCATAATGATTCTATGATTCTATGATTTCCTTTGTGGATAATAGATCTGTGTGAAGTTGATTATTCTGTAAAGCTTTTTTTGATCTCAAATTAATTCAGAAAGGGCTAGAAATCTGTTTTAATTACAGTTCTGATCTATAGAATCATAGAATCTTAAAGGTCCTTTCCAACCTAAACAATCATTGAGTCCAATTGTGATGACTATGACTCAGAGAACTGAAAAACAGATTTAGTATACCAGCTGTTGTATTTTCCCAGTACTGTGCAATTACAAAAACGTGTACTGATACATTTGTATCAGAGGTCTGGGATAGAAAGGAAAGATAGCGTTTAGCAGCCTAGTAGGAAAGTGTTCCGAATTCTGAAAATCACCCATTACCTGTGTAGAATGCTACTTCCCAAAGCTGCATATAAACAAAACAGGTTGTAAATCCTTACTGTGAATATATAACTTGGGATTCGTAGAACTGTAGAATAATTGTGGTTGTAAGGTACCTGGGAAGGTCGTATATTTCAACACCCTAGTCAGAACGGGGCCCGCTGTATCACATAGCTATCATGACCTTTTCCAGGTTGAGTTTTGTGAACCTTTCCAGTGTTTGAGCAACATCATAGTGGAATCTTTTTCCTCGTATTTGATTGAAATTCCCTGTGTTGCAGCTTGTGCCCTTGGTGTCTTAACCTAGCACTGCACATCTCTGAGAATCTGGCTCCATCTGCTCTGTTACCCTCCCATTAGAGATGTAGACAGCAGTAAGATCTTCCCCCAGCCTTCTCTTAAGGCTAGAGATTCCTAGGCTGTAGTGGTTTTTTGGTTTGTTTTGGTTTTTTTCTTTCTTTTTTCCTATGGTGTTGAAAATAGACCTAAAAATCAAAATCTCAATGTCTATTTAAACTGTTCCTCAGTGATGCTTACTTCATGCTCACTGAAGTGATGTAGTCTTAAGATTCATAAAGAGCTAAATAGAACCAGTTCTGTACTGGTGCTCAGTGCCTTATAAGCAATAAATTACTACAAGAAAGCCAAGGTAAAGCAAGTAAAGGCACTTCTTATTCTGTGCACTTTGTAGTGGTTCTCACTACAGCAAAGTAGAATGAGAATGTGAGCTGGGAGAAGTTGAGGGAGTTGACAGAGTCCCATAAGCAGTAGTATTAACTGTACCTGTGCAGAAGGCTGAACATTGAAGGCTTTGGGAGACACATCTAGCTGAAATATTAAAAGGTTTATATTTTTCTTCTGAAGAGGAACTTAATTCAGATGTTTTCCAGCTGCTTGTGATTAGTTTTTCTGATCTGTAGCAATTCACTCCTTACTCATTACTTGCAACCTCAATAAAATTGTAAGGTGGATGTCAGCTGAAAGAGACTTGACCTGTTTGACCATGTAACAGTTACATCGAGATTTTGTGTGTGTGTAAACCACGCTCTACTTTTCTTTGCTTCAAAGTTTTGAGTTAGTATTTGAGGGAGTATTGAGAGATACATACGTCAAACTGAAGGAAAATACAGTATTACAGCTTCACGGTACATTGAAGCACTGTTATTATTGACTCAGTTGTTCTTTTTTCGGTGTTCTCCATGGTTCAAGATTAGAAAGTTAGTGCTACATCTTTGGTGAAACTTTACCTCTAAGTAGTCAATAGCATGTTTGCATTTCAGAGAAGTTGATAATGTTATGTCAGATGAGAGATGCTTCATTCTGCTTCTTAAAAGTACTTTATGTTTCAGGATAGATTCGTCTGTATCAAAATTACTCATCTTGTTCCTTTTTTAGCTGTTACATATGTAAAATCTCATGTTCCCTATGATTTAAAGATTAATAAATCTGATACACAAATGAATATTAAGTTGCATATATTGCCTGTCTCCTTGGACTCCGAGACTTTGTATCCCACTTGTGTAGGCAGCAAAACTATTAAAAAATAAATAATTTTACTTAACAGTGACATTATACACTGTAGAGAGAACATGGATGTAGCCGAAGGATGTAATAATCAGAGAATCAAATAATTTAAGTTTTGTACTGTGAGATGCTTAAGAGAATATTTTTCTGAAAAGTTGTCAGCATTTGGTTAACTGAAAATGTTTCTCGAGTAATGAAGCTTATTCAAATCTTTGTAGTAGGTAGCTCTTCCTTAACTGCATATTATTTTTTTTTTTTTTTAAAGTCAGATAATTTTTGTTAAGCATCTAATGAATTTATGGTCTCTATCACCCTCTGTTGGACTTTTTGCTGTGTTACGAGAACAATAATATCCTTAGGTTAAAAAACATGATCTATTTTGTTCCCAGGATCATTGTCTCTGGTTAGCATTTTCAGTTTACCTTTTTCTTAGAAACAAAAGATGGAAAATGTTGCTATATTAAAAAATAATAAAAATTACTTAGAAACAGAATAAAGAACACATTAGAGACAGGTTTACCTTCATATGAAATAAAAATTAAACAGGTACAAAGTAAGGTATTTCTCAATTCTCACTTTTTAACCATTTAAAACATTATGTAAGGCAGCCACAAATAACATTATGTAGAAGTTCTCAATATATAAAATGCAGTCACACCTGTTAACACTGAAAATACATTACAGAGAAGTTTTGTCTTAACGACAAAGTGTCAAAACCAGAATGTTTAATACATTAATTCCCTCCTTTTTGAGTTATTTACCAATGTTAGATAGAGTAACCTTTTAAAACTGAAGTATTATTTAATCTTATCAGCAAAGATAAAGTATAGTGTGTGAGAAGATTTTGAAAACAGTAAAAAGTCCTTCTTAAAGCCTGGTTGTTGTGGCCATTAGAATATCATGCAGGAAGGTTAGAACACAGTATATTTCTGCGTACCTCTAAACAGCATCCCAGTAACCATTTCCTAACTTCCAGAGAGTGTCTTTTTTTCACTATTTCCTCTTCTTTTGTTCAACTGGCCCCCAGAGTTGGAAGTAAAAAACTTTATAACTTGTTCAGCACAAGAGGTGATATGTAAAAGCTCATTTTTTGGACATAGTCCTTTAACAAAACATAATATGTTCTTAAGATGAAATATTCTAATTTGTTTGTTGGGTTTTTTTTACTTTCTTATTTGTCTGTGATATTGCAATAAGTGGCACATAGAATAATGCTGGCACTACAAAAAAAGCTCACTCACCATTGAAATGATTATATATTTCCTAGTGTAGACCAGCCTCTGAATTCTAATCAAATTAAACCTTTTTAAAGCAATTAAATAATTTTAAAATATAACTAGGCAAAATAGGAAGAACTGGGTGATATTCTACCTATGCAGAAGAAAGAAGTATAAAAGTGATCTTGATAATCACTTTTATTATTTCTGTGTAAAATTGTTTTTCTGCACATTTGAACAATATTCTTTCTGATGAATTTTGGGAAGTGAATGAACTTTTTCATTGACAGTCCTATAGAATTCCACTTTTGTTTTTTCAAAATTTTTATTTAATGCCACAGGTGATTATTGCTAATATACGTGCTTTGAATGTGTTTCAGTATTACTGAGTATGTGTTGTTTGTTATCTCTCTCCTAAGTCTAAATTTTCACGGTGATGTTAAGTTAAAGAATGCCTACGAATGGGGCTTCTTCAACTTGCTATTTAGCCAAATGTATGTGTTTTCTTGTTTTGAGGTGTTTTTTTTCTGCTTGTTTTAAATCAGTGTATCCTCTTATTTCTTCCGGAATCAGTGGGATGTTCTTAGTAACTTTTAAGTTTAGAAGAAAAATGCAAGTAGAATATTGATGAGGTTTTAATGAGTAAAGCAAAGTATGAAGACGGAACTGTTTTAATAATTTTGGCCTTGACCATAGTTTACTAAATGTACCTATAGGGAAGTATGTTGCATGTATGTTTCGCACACATGTAGGACACTTCTGCTAGAAGTCTTCCCCAATGCTTGGGCAGGTGTGAGCACTGGCTCATTGTAGTTTTGGAGACAGAAAGAAGGTTATTTGTTAGCTGTGAAACAAATGAGTTTTGCAGAGATGTTAGTTACCACGCAGTGGCGCACTTTACAAAAGTATTATTTATCATTTCACAGAAAACTTCATTTGGGTGGGAACTGTAGATAGCTTTTAAAGGTACCTGAAACAACTATTTTCTCTCTCCTGACTTTTATATTACATTTTCTCTTGCATTGTAGTTTATTTTCATCTTCCAGTTAACTTCTGAAGTTAACTGAAAACATCTGAACAGTTTTAAAATGCAGACAGTGAATAACTTCAGTAGCAAAATGACTGGCAGCAGAGATTTTACTTGCCTTTAAAAAACAAAAATAATTGCATCAAATGTTGAAATCCTTGCAAACTTTATAGGGAGGTAACTTAAGTCAGCTACAGGAAGCGGAGTCAAGCACGCTAAATCTCCATCAGAAAAACAGGATTAGGCAAGGAGCTCCCATTTGGAACTCTGCTGACATGCACTAGTGTCCAGGTAACAGGGCTATAGGTGGCATTATTCTTTTAAGTTAGGGAATTCTTAATGACTGTAGGATTAGAGTAACAGAGCAGAATGATGAGAACTGTGTACTTTCTGTAAGTTAGGGTTATTCTCATAACTCATGGATGTTGGAACATAGAGTACTCCTATGGTTGTAAGTCCTATGGTTCTTGTACGGGTAAAGAATCTGTTTTCTGTAGGAATCTCAACTTACTTGTGTAATGTTGATTGTTTACACTGAAAAAAAGGGTTTGGGGTGGATTTGGGTTGTTTTTGTGTGTGTGTGCGCTTTTGTAAAGTTGGAGCCAGACTTCTCTGCTTTCTCTATCCTCTTCTATTTAGTTTGCAGGTTCTTCTGAGCAAGTACTCTGTACAGTGCTAGCTTCTGTGAAGCTTTTCTCCTTGTTCCTCAGGCATTACAGTGTTCATTTTTTGTCAGTAATATTGTAAGGAAGAACCTAATACCTGGATTAATATAGCAGAAGCAAGGGCACATGGATTTCTATATCTGTCCTTCAGCTGAATTAAAATGCTTGTGGTTGCTTGTTCATCTTGCTTGGTTGCTCAGAAGAGGGAGGTGTATTCTTCACTGCACAGGAACTTTGTAAAGCACTCTGTCCTGAGATACGAAGACTTTGAAAGCAGCCTGAGAAACTGTACCAAATGAAAATTGGTCTGTACCTTAGTGGCAGGCTCTAGCCGTCAGTACTTTGGCATTAGCCTAAGTAGCACAAAGGCGAATGAAGGTTGGTGTCAAGCATTGTCTATATTTCAGGAGGACCAATGTAATGAACTGTTTCTAGTTATTTGAACTTATCCTAAAAGTGGGCCTTGAAATAGTGAATTACTTCTGTTGTTTTCACCATGGGAGCTACGGTGTTAAGAAGTTGAGTGCTCCAGAGAAATGTCACCAAGGCTTTGCCCAGGATATGATCACACACAGGATATGCTCTGTGGAAGTGGAGAACTAGGTTATGGAGCCTAATGGCATTCAGATGCTGAAATGCATTTCAGAATCAAATGAAAATTAAATCTGTTAATATTCAAGGGTTGCTTTTTTCTTATTTTTTGTTCGGTTTCTCACAATAGTAGCTATGGACACTGTGCTCTGAGCTCAAGGCCTTTTTAAGGAACAGGCAGGATGCATTCAAGGAGGCAAAAATCAGCGTTGTGCCAGATCTTTATTTAGTTTTGCTCATACTGTGTATGAAGCCTCTATTGGAGGCTTTTTCTTTCAAGGAAAAATGTTGATCTGTAAAATATACCATAAAAATGAAAAACTTAGAATAGAATGTGCTCTTCTTGTCTCTGCCTTTTCATATATACCATTATAATTTCTTGGCTGTTGGAAATAGGACTCTTCATTGTTTCTCTTCATAATGACTTGCTAATGCCAGGCATTGCACTGGGAAACAGCTGCCTGGCATTAATAAGGTGTTAATGGAAGAAACAGGTTCCTGGGAGCTAAGAATTAACTCCTTTTACCACTTCTTCCCTTTGTTTGCATAGTTTTCTGTTAAATGTTTACAGAGAGTAAGTGAGGCTCTGTAAGGTTACTTGACCTCACTGTCTGAAAACTCTTTCTGCCTTCCTCCATTCATAAAGCAACACTAAATTTTTTTTTGGCATATGATCTTTGACCATGACCTAATTTAAGTTGCTTCTGATAGCTGATACACAGCAGGTACAATCACTGCATGTAAAAGATACTGAAAGCTTAACTTTACTTCCTCTGAACTGAACTAAAACTGCTGTAAAATCTGATGATAGGAAATTGTGAAGAGCAAAGCATTCAAGTCAGGTAAGTTCAAACACTTGATCTGTGTATTTGTTGTTCTGCCCATGACTGTCAGCCTCTTGTCCTGAGAAAGACCTCATAATTCAAAGGATGGAGCTCCTCACTCTTCCATGAAGCTCCTGTCTGAATCTATAGTTCTGCACTCTTTAGTCTCATTATAAATAACCCAGTAATACAGATGTTATCAGGGTCAGATGTTACTTGCAATGGCATTTAACATGTTTATCCGGCTCATGTAATACAGCATTTATGCTAGTGCTGTGTTTTGTTCTTTTTTTTCCCCACGAATTTTAAGCCAGTCATGGGGGGACAAACTGTTGTTGATTCAGTATAATTTAATGCAGTATAGGTTTGGAATATTCCCCATCCCTGGAAATGTTCAAGGCCGGGTTGGATGAGGCTTTGAGCAGCCTGGTCTAGTGGAAGGTGTCCCTGCCCATGGCAGGGGGGCTGGAACTAAGTGATCTTTAAGGTCCTTCCAACCCAACTCATTCTATGATTCTATGGTGAAAAGCCACTGAAGTAACCTTAAGTAGGCATGAAAATTTTTAATAAATTTAATTTAATGAGAGTGAATTTATTTAAGATCTACATGTCATTTTTCTCCAGCACTTGGAACCCCAAACAAGATTTCACTGTTTTGTTGAACTACAGTCTGACAAGAAACTTGTGAAAAGCTACAACATAGTTCAATAACAGTAAAATTTGGCTTACAGCTCTAAGTACTGGAGAAAAATGTTATCACCGTATGTTAAAATGTTTTCACCAGAGCTTCTGGGAAAAAGTAAAATAAAATACTTATGCTAGAAAAAGCCTGATTAAACCAACTTTTTTCTTAAGTGATATAAAATTCTGCTGTCAAATACCTGAGGTAATTCCTAATGGGAATTAAAAAAATTACATGATTTGTAAAATTTTATTTATCATTTGAAGTTCCATAGCATATCAATAGAATGTGTAATTAAGGTTAACTGATGCTTATAACTGTAGTAATTTGATTTAAAAGAAGGAATATATTTATCTGGATCATTTTCTTAATCGGCAAAGAAGAAACAGCTTCTTTGTGTAACTCTGAAGATTTAAAAAATAAAATACTAGAACTTCCAATTATATTATGTCTTACTGCTATAGTGTTACACAATTATATAAAAATAAAATGAAGTTAAAACTGTAAAATTTGAAAAAAACCTCAAACATAAAAGTTTTACAGAATGTCTTCATTTTAAAATGTTTTGGTTTTTTTTTAACTGCTTTTAAATATTCTGACTAGCATATTGCTTGGAAAATGTTTGCTTTGCTTCAGTTTGGAGCAAAAAGTAGATGCTGAGGTGCACCATAGAACAGCTAATCCAAATTCTGATTACCTCTATGCTCCACTGTATGTCTCTGTTATCCTATCAAATGTAGTCCATAATGTATAATCTACCTTTCTGAAGCAGCTTGAGACATAGGAAAGTAAAGGAGTTGTGTGTAGCTTTAATTTATTCTTATTTCCGCAATTCTTTTTAACAATTGTTTTGCAGATTCAGATGTCTTTCTAAAAAGCTAGAATGTAATCCTTAGTGTGCAGTATGCATCTGCTTAATTGTATCACTACAAAAATGGTTCTGAAGGCAAATGCTATTATTTCTAATGATTAAGCGACACCATTAGGGAATCTTACCACATTTGAGGTACTCTTCTCTCTAAGCTAGTTTCAAGATTGTATATTTTAAAAAAAATCCAAAATAAAGCAAAAAAAAAAGTTTTCAGGAATGCTGGGGATACTGATGGAATTGAAAATAAAAATATTGTGTGTTGTTGGGCCTTGATTTTTCCCCTGATTAAGCAGATTGATAAGTATTAGGCTGCAAGTGAAGCCAGGTTTGTTTATTAATCTGTCAGTATTCCCTAGGTTGGAATAATCAAATCATCACTCTTGGCTGCTACTGACTTTCTCTGGGTCTAGCATTGAGTATATACTCTGTTCTTCAGCCTTTGACTCCAAGATGGCTGATGATTCTAGCAGCTGAAGAGTAAACCAACCTCTAAATTCCCTGCCAGTCATTTTTTTTCTGTTCCTATCTTTTAGACCTTTTTTTCAGCATTTTAGTGTAGTATGTTTTTGTAATAATAGTCCTTTTAGTTTTGACTTCCTTGTTTAAAGTTTGTCTTTTTGCTTGAAGCTGTTGATAGTAATTTTAAGTGTCTTTCTGAGGCCTACAACTGGCAGTGTTTGCTGGGTAGGAAGTGAGAGATATGAACTTGATTGTTTTGAGTTCACAGTACAAACAACAGTGCATGCAATTTAGTAATCCTCCCAGTAGAGTCATGTTCTGCACCTAACATGCTTTTAAAGAAACAAGATAAAGTCCTGTAATATAGTAATATACTACTGTCAAAGGATGCTGAGAGTGTTTATTAAAAAATATTCAGTGACACACCAGTCCTTTGACATGGTTGTTATAAAGGTTCTGCTTCTGAATTACTGGTTTTCAGCCATGATGTGGAAAGTAAGTGTAAACAAGAAAAAAGGAGTATGGATAAAAAAAAAAACCAACCAACCAAAATAAATGTGATCTTAGAAGTATTCCTTTTTCTCTGTCCCTTTTCAGAGTATTCATGAATGTATTCTAACAAAACAGGCTATTGTAGCCTGTGATAAGATAGCTTGCAGCATCGTACTGCATTCACAAAAGAGGCAAACTGATGAAGAACTATGTACTCTACTGTGATTGAGGTGGAAATGTTTTATGTGATGCCTCTTATGCAGGAATTACTAATTTATAGTTAATGGCTTTTAAGTAACCAAGAGAACCAAATCTGTTTTGTGTTATATTACAGCAGTTCAAAGGAAAAAAAAATACAAGAAATTCAACCAGTTGAAATTCATTCAAGGGAGATGGGAAAGTGATTGTAAAAGAGAATAATGCAGCTAGTGCAAGACCTCCCTTCTGAGGTTAAATAGCAAAAGGAAACAAAGTAATTCACATTTTATTGCAAAGAAACAAAGAAGGCTGCAGCAGAAAAAATGTTTTGAAACTCAGATGTACGGGATCTGTTTAACACCTGGACATGCAAGCAATGGGAAGAAAGTTATTAAGAAGGGGACTGACTTCATAAATATTCATTCTTGTTCTCCTATTTAGAACATGGATGAAAATGTCACAATTATCCCTAAATTATAAATGATACTATAAAAAAAACCTAACTAATCTATGTTTTTACTTACAGAATTTTTCTCTGTTAATTGACTGGATTATGTTTCTTGTGCTGGAGATCAGAGCTTGGAAATGTTCAAACCATTTGACTTCCAGCATCTTATTGTGGTGATTAGGTTAGGATTCCCAAAAAGGGCTTATAGATTCCTCTCTGCAGAATGTATAAAGAGATTCTGGCACTTTGATTAGATGCCTAAAACTAGACACTGTCAGTAGTCCCCCAGTAGACTGAGTGGTATTTTGGCTTATTCTCTATGTGTTGTATTTATGTCAGTAGAGGCTGTGATGCATCAGTCAGTTCAGGATTGGGCTGCATCAGTTTTGTGCCATTGTCTCCAGGAAATGTTGGATAGGGGAACTTTCTCACTGCAGGGTGTGTGCTATGTCATGTACAAAAATAAAAATGAAGAAATTGTGTTCTTGAAATTATTGTTATCTGGTAATGTTTATACTAGAAGATTGTCAGTGTAAACAATCACAAAAGATTTTTGTCAAGATAAACAGGAAAAAGCTGGGGGAAAGAAAAAAATTTGGTTGTACAGTGTTAGAACAGCCTTGATACGGTATTACATATTTTGTGAGAATTCTCATTTGATTGTGTACTTTCTCTCTGCTTGCTTGTCCACTAGTAGAGTTTAACCTGCAGTGGGGTTGGCATGTGCAATAAGGCTACTAGAAGTTATTACAAATAATTACAAATTAAAAAAAAAGGCAATGTATGTGTGGTAGAGACAGCTTATTAGCAGATTGAAATGCTCACATGGCAGATGGGCTCATGAAGTAGGAGGGAGGCTATTTAGGAACATTTGTGGGGAAAAATAAAGGCTTGCACATGTGAGGATTTTATGAGGTGAGTGCTAAGACAGTCATTGAAACAATAAATGGAATTAGTATTTCATTTTCATTTTGCCTTTTTTGTTGTTGCTTTCTCTGTCAGTTTGAATCCACGCTGTCTCCTATGATGTCCATGGTCTAGAGATCAGCTTTTTTCGTTGTTTGCAGTTGGATAACCCTGTGCTGGTTTGTGGCTGCTCCTCCTTTGTGCTAGTGCAGTGTTAGCAATTATGCAGTTGACTCATGATACTGCAGAGCTCATCTTCAAGTCAGAGTTCTTAGAAACACAATGTGAAAGTATATTTATTGCTAAAGGTTTCCTCATCTTTTCTTTTATAGTATACTAATATACCAACTGGTGACAGGTTAATATTGGTAGTATTTTAATTACTGTTCAATTACTGTTACTAGTGATAAAATTATTGCTAAGATGGAAATTTTATTTTAATTCAGTCATTTCAGAATCTTTAGAATTTAGGCACTGTAGGATTTTTTTTGTTAACTGCAAAACTATTAAGAAATTATAATAAACTATCAGTAGCCAATAACTCAGAGGTCTTAATGAAGGTAGAATAATTTTTAGAAAGTGATGGCAGTGCAGCAAAATGGTGTCTGACCGAAGCTGGTTTTTACTAAGGAGCCAAATCATAAGTAAATGCTTAATTCTATTTTGATGATTTTTGGGAGCGAATTGAAAATGCTGATAAGAACTGTGACACAACATTCCAAAATACCTATTGTTTAATCATGAAACTGGAAGAGGAATCTTGGAAATCTGGTCTGCAGGAAATGAAGTATTTAGACTTTGTTTTAACTACATTATAGCATTACTTTAGAGCCTGGAAAGGGTCCAGTATGTTTTTAGGCACTTCTATTAAAACAAAAATTACAATTTTGATGGACTAGGGTGGGCAAATGTGTCACATAAATTCATTAATCCTTGCGAGGAAGGTACATATAGACAGTAGTTCTGTGTGTGCATGTATTTTTCTTTTTATGCAGGCACTTGCACACATATATATAGATACACCCAGAGCAAATAGTTAAGGAGCTGTTCTGTCTTAAAATATGCGTGAAGTGTTGTCTTACTGTGTTAAATGAAAGCCATTGAAAAAGGTACTATTGTGTTAGGAACACAAGAAAGACATTAAATTTGTGATAGTGTACGTGTAAAAGAAGAGACACTTGGAAAGCAGTAAAGTTCAAGCATTACCAGTATCTAACAGAGAGATGAAGTCACCAGACCATGTGGAGTGGCTGGTTGTTTGCTCCTAAGAGTTACTGTGGATTCAGATCCCTGTTCCAGTCAAACTAGCAGGGCTGTTCTGCAGTAGATTTCCTGTGTGACCTTGGATATTTCATTTAACCTCTTTGGTTACTGTTAATATAGCACCACATAAGGATACCTGAGTGTGTGCTGAATGTGCAAACTGGATCCAAAAGCTCCGTAGACCTTTTAAGACTCTGTAGACCTGTTAATAACCAATTTTTTTAACTGACGTGGAGCCCAACAGTATTGTGATTTTCCTCCTTTGGGTGACTTGCTGGGAACTGGTCCTTTGTATCCTCCACATGATGCCTCTTTGTCCCAAATGTGTTCTTAATGCCTAGATTCTCCATCTCAAAAATGGGAATAGTGTGGCAAATCCTTATTTTATAGGATTAATATGGTTTGTAAGACCTGATGGTAGTGAAATGTACATAGGGACTGGACTAATAGCAAAGTGTTGCACTTCATTGTAACGAACCGGTTTTTGTGTACTTTGTATGTGTTTTGACCATGTTCATCTGCAGGAAGTTGTCTTTTGTCCTCAAGCAGCACAAAGGTGTGGGAGAATATTCTCAGGGAGAGCAAGAATGTCTCCTTTACTGAGATCAGAGTTTCAATTTTGATGCAGAAGCTCATGTTTACAAGATACAGTTTAGTTTCACAGGAGTCTATGCAGAGTTCCCTTCAGTTTAAATTTCACATTGGTTTAGTTTTCCCATAAGGGTTTTGAGCTTTTCTTAGAAGCTGAAAATAAAAGTAGTATTCTGGATGTCATCTGCTACCACCGCAGTCCGTGAAATTTAATAAGATAGATCAGAGATTGTAAAATGGTGTACAGCTAGATCAACATGAGCTTGTTCAGACTTGGTTGAAATTGATTTTTTACCAGAACCTGAAATCAGCCAGACTTTCATGTGGCTTTGCAGTGAAACTGGCATCTCAATATTGACAGTTCTCTCCCCGCCCCTCCAAGTGCCATGGTATTTGACTTTTCTTGAAGTCCTACGGACTGGAGTCACATGAATGAACGATAATTTAGTTTTTTATTTAAAGTAGTGTAAATTTCCAGCTTCCATGGTTGCTGAGAGAAATAAAAAACTGACTAGATGATATACTTAATGGCTTAGACGTCACAAAACCAGTGAGGTGACTTCAAACCCTTATTAAAAATTCTATTGATTTGCAAGTCTGTGCCCTATTTTGGGGCCCCTAACATTTTATTATTGTAACCAGGTTTTTTGGATTGGCAGAAATAGCAGCAAAACTTGAACAAAACAGAACAAATGTGATGTTATTACATAAAATTGACATATTTAATCCTTTTTATGGCCACAGCTTCTCTGCAGTCCAGGAATATACTATGTTGTTGCTGATGACGAGATGATCCAATTTCCTGGAATTTTGACAATATGGTACCTTTGAACAAGAGTATTTATACCTTGCTCAATGGAGAAGTCATCAAAATGCTTGTGAATAACTTCCTGTTCCCTCTTTCTAACAAACAGCGACACCTGATCCATTCAAAGTCTCTTGTAAAAACCTACTTGAGCACATGCATTAAACTTGATAGATTTTCTTTTTAAATTATGGTGCATTTAAATGTATCAATAATGTCTGCCACATGACATTGTTAGCTTTGTAGTTTGCGGCAGCTTAACCTCGCATCTAAGTGAATTTCATGAGATGAAAACTTGGCCAAGGTTGAAATTGTGCCCACAATCAAGCAATCCTAATAGTTCACTGGCAGTATTTTAGTATAGTTTGGCTTGTGTGTAGTTTTAATAAACCCTATGTAGTGGAAATTAGGAACATAAGTATGTATGTATCTCATAGCAGGGAAAGATGACTTTGAAACAAAAAACTGTTTTCTTCTATAAAACACAAAATATTTTTACAGACATTGCCTTTCCCTTTCCATACTAGAGCTGTGCCTATAATTTTAATAACTGTCATTTTCCAGGATGTTGACCTTACAGAAATTAGGAATGTAAGAGACTTCTTAGTTACTGATATTGGGCTGTTGTTGATGCTATTTATATGTAGTCTGGCTTGTTCTTCTCAAGTTCGTGAACACACAAGGAACTGTGATGACAGAAGTGGGAATGTGAATATCGATGTGGTTCCTATGTAAATATGAAAAATATCTGCAGAACACTAGTGAGCAACTTCAGAAACTAGTTATGAGTAAAACGAGTCTCTAGTCCCAAACTTTTCTGTGGCAGAGGCACTTTCTTTCCCTTCCTGTTCATGTTTATTCCCTGTATCTCAAACTGTTTTCTGTAGAGAGGTGTGAGCCTTTACACACAGGTCTGATGAATTTATGTAAATATTTCAACTGTGCATTGGTGATAACTTACAAAATGCAAGATGGAAGAATTGCTTAATATAACATTTTTGAAGGGGACTAAGTTCCTGCTGTAATGTTAAATACATGTTCTTACAAAGCAGATGCTTCTTTCTCAACACCATTCTTGACAAGATTACAATAAATGAATGTAGTCCTGCTTTCCTAGAAGGATTATTTGACACCATAACTATATCACTGATTTGTTCTTTTTAGCACACACACAGTTTTACCCATTTAGTAGGGTGGAAAGTATGACAAAAGAAAGAATTAGGAATCTCTAGTTGTAACTTACTTGATGCTTCTGTTGATAGTAATCAGAGCAGAACCAAATCTAGACAGTCCTGCTATAGATTTGCAGTGACACTGGTAAGAGAGATCACTCTGGAGTGGAGATAATGGAGGACTTTGAAGTCTTACACAGCTTGGGTAGTATGAGAAGGAAATGTGTATGTTTCGTGTGCATTATGTGCAGCACAACAAATAGCCATGAAGAAAACATGGCTTTAAATCAACTGGTATTTGCTAAGGTTTGGAAGTACTTTAGGGGTTGGATGCAAGGCCACATTATTGCAGATTAGCTAAAAAAACAGTAACCACCTGTGACTATGACACTTGTTCATGTCAGGTAAGAAATAATGCAGCCTGGAATTGCCGCGACCGGAGACTTAAGATAATCGCATTACCTTTCACTTGCGGTGGGTGAAGGTTATACAATTATTGTAGCTCTGTTCATCTATATTAACGTTAAATTTCAGTAACTAGCTGTAGCTTGAGTATTGATTTTACTCATATTAGAAAATGAATTTTCCTAAAAGAAATTAACCTTTTGAAAAAATCTTGCCTTTCAGAATAACTCTTTTTTTTTCTAGTGGCTTTCATGATCCAAAACAACATAAGCAAGGGGCACTGACACCATTCCCTTGAGGAAGAGAGGTAGCTGATTGAGGGAAAATTGACTAAACACACTTACCAGAAGAGAAACCAGGCCTGCATCTCAACAAGTTCAGTAGCAAATTGTGCAGCTTTTAGCAGTTTCATTGCTGCTAAAAGCTATTTTAGGCTAAAATGAATTAGTTCAGTAAACTTCCATGCAGGAGGTTGAGATGATGATCTTCTGGAGAGAGTCAGAAAGGTAGCTTGGACATCTGATTTCTACTGCTAGTCCATCAGGATTCAGGAGATTTTTTCTGTTGCTCCTGAGGAAGCTGTCACTTCAGTAAGAATACTAATTGTAACAAATTGATAATACTGGAAAAGCATCTTCTTGTTTTGGTTTGGTTTGGGTTTTTTTTCCTTTAGGGATGCTGTGAATGATGAATTGTTTCCTTCTCGGCAGCTTCTTTGGAAGCAGGCAAATTTTTAGAGTGGTGGATGCCTCTCTGATGAAGAGGACATTGGTTACTATTACTCTATGAGAAAACAGTAAGTAGTTCTAGGAGCTACCAGTACTTCTACAAAAATTAGTAAATATGAATCATGCCTTTGAATTCAATGCAATAAACACACAGGAAATTCTGCTGAGAGCATTGCTATCTAGTGTGTGTTACATGAATCCAAAAAGAATATATGGCTTGGATGTAGGTTTTTGTGCTTGCCTCACCTCCCTGCTGCTTTTGGTGCCGTTTGACTTCAATGATTCTTCATTACTTGGGCTTTTTTTTATATTTTAGGGACTACATTAAGCTATTTTGATCAGCCCTTGAATAATCTTGAGGTAAAAACTCTACATTTTTGTCTTTTTGAACGTTTTTCTTCAGACTTTTCAAGCCAGGTATACCACACATGCATACAGGTAGGGCTTCTGTTGTTTGTGAAGGTAAATTGAATTTTTAAATTCAAATAGATGCTCTTTCTTTGTATTGCTATGCTTTATTACTAGGGTTTGTTCAGTGAATGAAATGTGTTTTAATGGTTTTCATCTGAAGTAGAAATGTATTTGGGGGGGTTTATAATTTTCAGTACTTAAACGCAAGGACGAGTATGTCTGAATTTACCTTAGTCATTGCAGAACATCTTTTTGGGGGTTTGTGATGATAGACCAAATCTCATTTCATTGTAGCTGTGTATATGGCTAAAGCTGAAGAACAACTTGGGTAATCTTTTCCACTATTTTAAAAATAAAAGTTCATACATTTATGCAGTTAGTAAATATTCTTGTTTCACGATTTAAGATTCACATAAACAGTTCATGTAGAGAAAATTGTGTCTTAAGGTGTCTTCAATAGTAAAATTGGAGAAGGACTGAATGTGAAATATTGAGACATTTGAGGGATTGTGCATTCACTAAAGCTTATTTAAATAAAATAAGAACACAGGCAAATTGGACCCTAGATTTTGGGCCAGACGACTGCTTGATTTTAAAATATTCATCTCAATGTTTTGTGAGAGGGAGGAAACAACTTTTAAAATAGGTTCAGGTGGCCTTCTGCAACCCTTGAGTATTATAAAGAAGCATGATCTTTCTTTCAGATTGTTGTTATATTGAATGGAAGAAATATGTATGCATCGAAACTATGTTAGTGTCTGAATACCCAGCATTTAAACCCTTAAATAGGTACAGTGGTCTGCATGGAAGCAGCCTAAAATGTCTGTATTCTTTAAGACTGGAAAATAGTTGTCATAGTTGTATGTGTCTCCTACCATGGCAAGCCTTCATTTTAAAGGGATTGTTGCAGTTTATGCTCACATTTCAAGAAGTGGGGCATGACTGAAAAGTCTTTGACCTGTGGAAATCCTACCTGCACAAGGATATTGTTTTACAGCCTGTAGAATTCTATTAAAACAAATAAATTTTATTACTGTGGGATTTGTTTGTTTAGAGTCGGCTGTATGTGGCAGATGCAGTTTATCTTATGTGCCTGAAGGTTGTTAAGCCCCTTTGCCAACACAAAGTCACAGTGTGACGGACATGACTTCTGAACTCTGGAATGTTTGCAGTGGACTCTTAGGGTGTTCCAAGGTCATTCACCTCTGTTATGGACACTAATGAATTTGTACAGCTACTAAGGCTAGACTGGAGCTTGGAATTGCTTTTGTAGGTTTGTTTCCTGCCTCTGATACGCTTACAAGGCTTAAATTTCTATCCTCTAGGACAACGATACACTTTTAAAAAAAAAAGTTGTTGTTTTACAAGCAAAATTTGATTTTTACCCCCCTTTCAGTGATAAATGAAGTAAATCTATAAATCAAAAAAAGGATAAAACTAAGAATTTTTGGAATAAAATTTCTATATAAATGTCATTGCTTGTAGCATATGACTTTGCAGAAGTATTATCTTGCATGTGCAGTGTTTCTTCCATCAGTAGCAAAACATGAAGATTATCTGACAGATTTGTTGCAGTTCTGTAGTCATTTTGGCTTTTAAAAGTAGCTTTGTGGAAAGTATACTTCATGGATGCTTTACTGTCCTTGCAGCTTGTCCTGATAAAGATAGTTCCCAAGACCACATACTGGACAGAACCAATTAAAGCAGCCCAAAAGTAGATCATGAATAGCAGTGTTGACTAACTGGATGTTCTGGGACTATAGAATGCTTGACTTCTGCTGTACGGTGCTTTTCAAAATGTGGACTTCCAGCTGTTGTTGCTTAACCTTTCAATTGTACCAGATACTTAAAGCCATGTATATTTCTGTATTATTCAGGAGCCAGTACAAGCAAACCATGATGTACTCTCTGTGAATCTAATGTATTAGGAGTTTAAAGCCTTATGTTTTTGTAGTTGTATTAGTTTTAAATTTTGCACTGTGATATCAACTAGCCAGTGAAAACAGTACTTCAGAAGAGCCTCAGGCTTATTTTTGCACTATGAGTCATTGTTAAAAAATGGGTTCATCTCATTTATTTTCTCCCGCCGTGCAGCTTTGCTAAGCAAAGTATAAGTATAACTGAAAGTTGGGACCATATCCCTCAGAAAATGTTTTCTGTAGAGTTGTTCTTCTCATGTTAAACTTTCTGGTAACTATTTTATAAAAAGATATAAAAATCTTACCTGGCAGGTGTTTGGTCGTTTGAACTATCAAATGTCTAAGTGCTGTTCTGAGAGAGACTTGTTAAATAGAAAGGTTTGGGTTTCATTTTTATCAGAACCGTGTTATCTTTATCTTGCTTGCTAGGAAGTGTGAGGAGGTGGCATGCAGTGGCAAGAATGAACCTGGCCTGGTAAGAGCAGTTCCTGAGCTTCATGGACATTGACATGGGAGGAATTGTTCTTTTGCTTTAAAAAAAAAAAGGAAAAAAAGGAATGTAACATCCTTTCCCCCTCCCCCCCCCACCCCCCCCTGTGCAGTTTTTATAACTCCATTTTCTAGATTGGATTGGATATGAAATGGTCTTATCTTGGATGAGTCTTCCAGGCACCTCTTTTAGTTTCTCAAATACATTGCTTTGATGTTCCTGTCTTAGAGCAGATTCCAGTAAAGGAGGCTGTGTTTAGAAATGAGAAACACTGTTTATAAGATTTTGTAGCATGTCTTGTTTTGGCAAAAAACATTGCAGCTTTTGAGGACCTGTAGGATTTAAACTGCAAATAAATGCAAATTAAATTTGATTATTTTGTTACTACAATTGTTTCAAGGCATTCTGTTGTAAAATGTTGAAAATGGGTATTTTTTGGAAGGATCTTCTATTTCTTACCAGTCTTAAAGGTGGTTGAAATTTTTTCCAATTTTAACATTGTAGTGAATTCAGTGGGATTTGGAGCTATGTCCCATCACTTTTGAGAATTATTCCAGTCACCATGCTGCTTGATACACTGGGCATGGTGTTGCCTACCAATACTGTAGCTGCTGTTCCACTTCCTATAGAAGTTATGTTGTTACTTGGAGTGGGGTCCCACCTTCCAGGTAAGTATACATTGCAGGCTGTTGAACATTCCTCTTTCTTGTTCTTTGCCTCGGCATTGAGTAACTCCCACAGGAAACACTGAGGAATTTAAAGCATTATCCCACATTCAGATCAGCTGTATTTGCTTGAGAACACATGTGAAAATTGTAGTAAGTCTTGCTAGATCTCGGAATTTCCACATCTTGGGTGTGTGTCCTCACTCTGGGCATTGAGGAGTACTAGGAGAAGGTCACGGACAGTGTCCAGTACATTTTTTAAGTTAGCCTTTTACTTCTTTTATTTCAAGTGCTTTAAAATGAAATGCTTGTTCTCAAATGGAGTGCATTTTAGTTTGACCCTTTTTTTTTTCCTTTTCAAAGAAAAAAGGGCAAAAAAAAGCACTGTGCTTATTTTTAAATTGATCCAAACTGTTCACTTTTTACATTTCTGTGGAGCAGACAGAGAACTTGTAATCAATAAAAAAATCAAGTAGAAGTGGCAGTAGATTTTTTGTTGTTGGTCCAGCAGAACAGAGGCTGATACACGTGACTATAAGACATTACCTGATAATGAGGACATAGGACTCTGTGACTCCACATGTTGCTTCACTGTTCATCACAGCATCTAGCATTGCAAACTTATTTCCATTTTTAAACAAAATTTGTACGAACAGTTTATGTAAGGATTTGTAAAGCTCTCCACTGAATAAAACCCAAAGAGGCATTGAATTCTTGTGGAATTTTAAGCTGCAGGACTGAAGTCTTGATTACACTAGTGCACCTAGTTGAAATTATATTCCAAATTTAGACTTAACATATGTTGTTCTAAAAATATTTTAAATTAAATTCAGCCCTTAAAAAGAGGGGGAATTGTCAGTGCTCAGCAGCATTGGACAATTATGTTCCTTAGTAACTGGATGAGTTGTGTGAAGCAGCATAAACGCACCTGGAGAAAATCCTTGTATGCTCTATTATTAGCTTTTCTTTTAGTCGCAATTTCCAACACTTTTGTTGAATAAATGTACTTAAAAATGCTCAGTTTAGGTTTGAAAATATCTTGGTGGAATTCAATAACTGGATTCCCAGTTAACTCTGATGGTTAGGATTTTCTGTAAAGATAGTTAAATTTATTTTTGATGTTGTGTGTATTCCCTGGAAAACTGCTGTGCCTTCTTACAGCTTTACTGAACATTTGTTCTGCATTCTGCTTATTTTTTTTTTCCAAGGGCTTGGGTCCAGGCCAAAGAGCACAATTATGCTTACATGGGCCTTGATTCTTAAACACATGCCTAACTAAGCAAGTAAGCAGTCCCATTAAAGTCAATGGGATTACGTGCATGCTTGGAGTTAGGTGCAGGCTTAAGTGCTTTGATGAATTGAAGCTTTACTGACTCACTGAGTATTGTAACACAACTTTTCTAAAAGCAGATGTACTAATGAAAATGCTTAACTAATGTATCTCACGTGGATAGAATCAGAAATATATATTTAGTTGGGAAAAAGGTTACACTAGATGAAAAAATTAGTAATTAATGACACAAAATCCTTAAGGAATCATGAGCATTGCTGTTGTACTGAAATAGGAAGTCAGCATATGCTGGATTTTTTAGTGTATATCAGTGGGAAAAAATTGCAGTCAACTAATATGGAGAGTTATGGTGGCAGTAGCTTATCATATCTTGAACAGCATCATTCTAAGAGCTGGCAATTATTCACATGGGACTTCTGGCTCTATGTTTTTACTGCACTACTGCAAACAATTTCCTTGAGTGACCTTATTTTCTGAATGTAAAATTTTCTTTGGTTTTTCAGTGATTCCCAGGCAGAAATCTGCATTTAGACAAACAAAACAATATCGTGACAGTTTCCCATCAAAAAGAGAATTCATACAAACTAAGAAGCAAATAAGGGTATCTTGGAACTGGAGCCTTCAAGAGAGATCTCGCAGCAGTCTAGCGATCAGCATATACTGTGATACTAAGATGAAGTTAGCAAAACTGTTTTCATTTGCAGAGTTATACCCATGCTTTTGTCTTTTTTGGACCAAGGATTCGCATGACAGTAAACCCACAACTTACATACTTGTGGGAGCTGACCTTTGTTTGTTGGCCTTGAAATAGTTTCACGTGATTTCTCCGATTTTGCATGTGGCAGAGAAGTATCTGACTCTGCTTGGGAGGGGAAGGCCACAAGCCGTAACAACACAGGAAAAGTTGCTTGATCCCCCCAGCTTGCTGCTGTCCCTTCTCTTGCTCTCTAGGAGTTACAGCAGGAACAGTGACAGTAGCCAGAAGGAGGCTGTGGGCAGGTGAGGAAGAAACCCCTTGTATCCAGGTTGCTCAAATAACTCCCTGAACAAGGAGATAAGAGGTTTGTTTCTATTTCCAAATTTTCTCCATTGCAATGGTATGATCAAAATAACTATTGTTCAGATCTTAACTCATATGAGCGTTTTAAATCTTCGGTTTGTACTTGTGTGCATAGTGTGAAATCAGATGGCCTTTTCTTAATCTTTGAAGAATTGGTTTTTCTGGAGACCCTCTCCTCCCTGTGTCAAGCTCCGTTAGGTAAATGCACAAGCTTTACAAGCAAAATCAAGGAACTTTGCAGACCTCCAGAAGGTCTTTATTAATCTCGTGAGGGCCGTGGGCTCTAGTTTGAGAACATCTGCTCTACACAATATCAGGTGATATATAATTGAATGCTTTTCAGATGCCAAACTGTGGAGGTTTTTTTCCAGCTGTAGTATAGGGTTGGTTTCAGACTTCAAATAACAGCTACAAAGTTATTGAAACTAACAAATAATGACCCCAAATGGACTGAATGCTATGATACTGTTTAATTGCTCTCTGCTGCTGTTTCTGACTGATTTTTTCCTTGGGGAATAAATAGGTCGGTACTAAGGCTTATGAGAACAAAAATGTGTGTTGAGATCGCAAGGTTGCTTTTTTTTTGGGGGGTGGGGGGGGAGGTGGGGATGGTATGCGTATATGAGGGTTTTTGTTTTGTCTTGGGGATTTGAGAAGTTTGGGGAAATGCATGAATTTAAGTTTCAGGATGCATGAATTTTATGTACAGCAAAGAATAAATAATGTGTCTTACAAATTCTTGGATTGTGGGTTTTTTTATATTTGTAGAGTTTTAGAAGTGTAAGTATAATAATGTAGGCAGATATTGATCACTCCACATACTCACAATAAGATAGTGCCAAAGATTATTCTAAAGTGGTGGGTTTTACAAATGTACTTGCAAAAGTAGCATCAAATTTCAATATAGTGTAGCATCTAGATTTCAGTGTTCTGGTATAGCTGATAGACCCAATTGTATTTTCCTGGGTATTTTGTGTCATATATTTGTGCTGTGAAACCAGCAGAGCAGATAAAATTGCTAGAAAAATCAATATTTACATCTGTTTGTTTTTGGTTTTTTTTTTTACATGTATGAGGATAGAATGTGTATACCACTTCTTAATTTTAAGCCTTTTCTGTTACTTGGAGCTTTTT
Source organism: Cariama cristata (assembly GCF_000690535.1). Taxonomy (NCBI): domain Eukaryota; kingdom Metazoa; phylum Chordata; class Aves; order Cariamiformes; family Cariamidae; genus Cariama; species Cariama cristata. Next base: position 66,401 of record NW_009636378.1, on the reverse strand, counting down.
TTTTACTATTTTGGGTTATATTTCTGGTAATATTTTTAGCACAATGTAATTTCACTTTTATGAGGGCAATGTCATCCTGGTTTAATCCACCAGCAATCCAGTTTTATGCTCACTGTAGCTGGTAACTCTGACACCTTTTATTCATTTAATGTCAGTAGGGGTCAAGTTTCATTATGGGCTTTACTGTACCACAATGACAGTTGATTATCACTAGTATTAGGAGACTTTACATTTACTTTATTTAGATTCAGATTCCTTGAAGATATTACCGTGTTTGCAGGAGTCACATTATAGCCAGATGATAATCCCAAATTATAAGAATATAGAAAATATTATCTCCCCCGCCCCCTGCCCCGATCCTGGAAGCTTCCGCAATGACAATTACATATTTGACTTATTTATTTCTTTATTTATTATTATTATTTTATTTAGTTAGTTTTTTAAATAGTTGTAGACCTCTTTTATTTTAGCCACCTCTGGCCTGCTGTGATATAGAAGTGGTCATCTGTTCCTCCTGGATTTCCTTCCTTTAACAATATCTGAAACAATTTAGCAAAGTTGTATGCTGTCTCCTGCCATTTATCTGCCCATCATTTTTTCCTGCTGCCTCCTTTGTAAGAGAGAATATCTTACTGTTTGTTCTTAGGGTGGGGAGAGAAGGAATTTGATAGTTTTGGCCCAATAACTGAGTAATTTGATGTCAGTCTTGCTATTTGGTCTTTGTAAATGTGTCTCGTCTTAATATTCTGACTTCTGAGTTTTTCAGTAATTCAGATCCAGTAATTGCAGCCTTTTCTCTTGGACTGGCATATTTAGACTTCCTGCTGTATCGTTCATAACAATTTTGATGAAAAATCAGAAACCCTGTGATCAATCTCTTCATTGTAATGGGCTTTAGTTCAAAAACACCATTAGATGAGTGTATTGCATATTAGTCTTGCCTAGTGTGGTGGAGCCCACATTATGACATGCCTGACTTCAATGACATTTTGTAAAAACATTTTGAGGTGGAAGACAGGGGAAGACTGGTGTAACAATACTGCAAGAGTGGTAAGCTTCATAATAAGCCTCTGTGCTTTAAAAACCTGCAGAAATTAGTGGATGGTATAAAAGCCAGAAGTCAGTGATACATGCACATTTGCTGAAGTATTTTTCTTACACTAAGCATAGTATTGAAACAATTGTTAAACAGCTTTTGACAAAAATTATTTCTGTACTGTGATTTTGACCCAGCGAGTATTTATGATAGTTTATATTTGGAGAAATTCTTGCATATTTTAAAAGAATAGACGCTATGTTTTAAAATACAAAGTATGGTGGCATCTTGGAAATGGCATGTGGGTATTTGTGGAGTGACAGAAAGAAGACCTAGTGTGCTGAATTTGCTTTAAAGCTCTCTTTACAAATTGTTTTGTCTTTCTAAGCAGTTGTTGTTAAGAAACCAGAAGAAAGCTAAGTGAAAAGGTTATATATTGGAAAACCCTGTATGGGCTGCTGTTGGAAATTTACATAGCAGTTATAGATCCAAAACTAACAGCTGCAGAGTTCCTCCAGGAGTGGTGGAGTTCTGGTTCATTCTTAAAGAGTCTAGGCTAGTTATGCAAGGGAATGTTGTCAGAGAAACAGCTGTTGGCTACCTCAACTCTTGCCCACCAGGAAGAGTTGTGGAGGTTTGTAAAGTATGTTGGTTGTTCACTGTGATCCAGTGATAGTTTGATGTGTGTGCTCCTCTAAGCAGAGCTTTGAATAAGTCACTGAATTGACTTCATTGCCTATTATTTACTACTATAGCTAGCATTCTAGAAGAGAACTGGATATACTATGGCTATACATTTTTTATTAAATGCCATTTATAATATAAGGTAAAATATAAGTAGGCATATATATGCATACTTTCATTCATGCCAGTATATGGAAAATAGGTATCAGCCCATCTGTTGAGATTGCACAGGTATAGCTTTACTTTATTAGGGAAGTTGATGTTATCTTGCTAGTTAGACAAATAGAATATTTAAATATTTAGCATGGTGTTCTACTTTTGCATCATGGAAGATATTCTGGTATTACACTTTTGTGTACTTTGCATATGCACACTTACACAAAAAGCTCTGCATTTTTAGCCTCATATACATGAGTTAGAACGCATATGGAATAGGACTTCTTTCAGATATTTCAGGCCTGTTTCAATATAATTGTGTCCTGCAAGTTTTTCTGAATAGTCAGGTGTTTAAAATGAAAAGTGGTTGTACAGTTCATTGCGTGAACTACAAATTCTGAAAATTTTGTAAAATAGCATAGATGCAGTTTGAAACATTCTCTCCTCCAATATGTCCTGAATAAGAAAATAAGATGTGCCTTGTATTTCTGCACCATTTCCTGAGTTCAAGTGTTAAATATTGGGATTAGACCTACATTGTACTACTCATGTATTTTTATTATTTTCACTGCTAGTTGAATTCTTTTAAGTTTAATTTTATTATTCCATCAATGTAGTTACAGTGACCATCTATTCCTTTTGTACCACGGTCATTTAGAACCTGCACCTGCCCTCTGCTTTACTCTATAGACATTTATGACATGAATTAACAGTTTCATCACACAGGAAGAAATTGCCTGAATTATAAGTCTGTATTTTTCATGAAAGCCTGTAGTTTATTAAGAACTGTTACACATTGTTCAGGCTCATGTGTTTATACCATAGGTATGTTTCCCTAATTTCAAATAGTAAGACTATGTCAAGATATTCTTCCTGCTCACAGGTGGACCTGCATTTGCACTTTGGAGGGTGCGTCTCTGAATCAAAATTATTTTCCGGTAATAATCTTCAGAGGTTGTCCTGTAGGTTCCAAATTGGAGCAAAAAGATGATTTTAAAATTTTATCCTCCTCTCCCCCGAAATGAAGAGAGTAATTTGTGATCATTTATCTGAATGGAAATAGAATCCTTTCCTTTCCTTGGCTGGGGAAATCCTTCCTTAGCAGACATATTTGAAGATATGATTTATTGCCTATAGTGAGTGAAGAGGTTGCTGTACCTGGAATAACAGTACTCAGTGTGATGCTGAATACAAGTGAGAGCAAAGACTGATTTTCTGCAGAAGGTCTTAAGATCTGCCTTTATCTGTGTATGTGAAAGTAAACACAGTTTAATTTTTCTAAGATTACCATGATGTGCTTCTAAGTTGGCAGCTGCTACTACATTTAACTGCTTAGAGCTGAAGAACTATAGTGTTACTGCCTTCTCTTTTTCAGCAAGAGAGAACACGTGTTTGACAGAACTTCAATTTGAGCTGGGCTTAAAGTAGTTCAACTTTGTATTACCCTGAAGTGAAATACCATAATTGGAAATGAAGCATTAAATTAATGTCAGAGCTTCTATTCAAAATTGAGTATTAAAGGTTCACATACAGAAGATTTTCTTTCTTAGGAATCCCTTTGTAATTGGAGTCAGCCTCTAGTTGATGGATTATTAATAGTTAATCAATGTGGTAATGTGAACACATATCAGTAATGATGTGATGCTTTGCACTGACTAGGTAACTGAGTGCCTACCTGAAAGACATGTCAACTAAATGGAAGAATGTGAAAATGTCTGTTTGATTCTAGGATTGACAATACATGTGAAGACTACTTGGATGGAAAAGAATTTTAAGATAATTTTCAGGAAAAATTATGCCTATAGTGCTGCACCTTCAAAGTTTAGAAAATACATTTGTTCTTTACGAGCTAACAGAGAATACAGATGTGTATTTCTATGGGCATGATGGTTTCTTGATTTTATATGAGGCTGTGTTACACTAATTAGCCATTAGGGAAGAACGTATTTCTGTGGTTGCTCTTTTTGCCCGGGCATGCCAGTCATGAAGGCCAATTGTTGGCACCTCATGCCTCTTGCTGAAGAGTCAGCCTTACTGAGTTAATTGCTCACTAGAGAGCTTTCAGAATTTACTTCTAAGAGACAGGTAATAACCTTTTGAGAACTTGAGGAGCTATCGGGATGGATCTAATGTTCTGATCTTTGTAGTCTGTGTTTTCTGGCTTTGTAATGAATTTTAGGATGGAAGGATATGAAGAAATACACATCAGAAAATAAATGATCACCCAATGTTTAATAGGACACAATCTGAATGCTTGAGAGAGCACTGTTAGTTTTCATTAGTATAATAATCACATTCATGTGTTTTTTAATAGATTATAAATGAAATTATACTGGGGAATTACACATAGCATCAGAACTCATTACTTCAAGTGTTTTTAATAGTGGCAATGTAGCACAAGGAGTCCGTTCTGCCTCATCCACCTGGCAATTGTATTTTCTAGCTATGTAATAGTCTATAATTTATGTATAAAATAATATTGCAAGATAACTAAATAGTAACACTGAAAAGTTTAAGTCAGCATTTGCAAAAGTTATGCCCTCCTCTTGTCACCAGTCCCTGAAGTTTAGTTTCTATCTCCTCATACCTTTCTAAGAATTATCTGCCTAACACTGGAAACCACAACAAAATAGCAGCCCTAAATAATTGGTGGTGTTAGTTTGCATCCTTTTGTTGCAGAGGGTCTTAAACAGAAAAGGAAAACTCATCACTGGTTGAACATAGAAGGTTTTACCAGAAGTCAGAACACGGCTCAAAAGACAGTGTCCATCTGCAGTGAGTAACATGAAACTGTCATTGATAACAGTAGAAATTCATTGCAGAACTCAGATCTGCCTTCAGTCTGAACACACAGAGAAGATAGGGTTACAGTTTGCAAGTAAATAGTGAGGAATTCAAATGAAATCTCAGCAATTGCTTTTACCTCCCTTTGCAATACAGAGTAAAGTAGGATGCTCTTTTGCATCTATATATAATTTGTGATTTATGTCCTTGAGATAATTGAGAATGTACTGGTCAACAGACCTTGCTATTGATCAATTTCTGAACCCCCCCCCCCCAAAATTAAAAAGCCTTGCCTGGAACACGTGATTTCTCTTGCCTGTTTCAGAGGAGTGTACAAAATTATAATTGGAAGCTTTTGACTTAAACTTTTTTTTTAAAAATTTTTATTAATTAATGTCTTGAGTTTGTTTCCTTGTCCTGATCCAGAAGAAGACGTGATGTCTCTCTGCAGAGAAATTTAATTCAGAGTCTTTCCCTCCTTAGTGTGCCTTTCTTTTTTCTTTCTTTCTTTTTTCTTTTTTTTGTTTTAGTCTCTTGTAAGATAATAGTTACAATAAAGAAGCACCCCTGAGACTGAGGTATGCATACGACATCCAGTCAAAAATTTTCAACCAAAAGCCTCATGCACCCAAATAACCTATTTCTAGCTTGCTTTGAAGTGATCCTTTGCCATGCTTTTTGGCAGACACATACAAGGTTTCTTGGCTCATGCTTCTTGCCATCCAGAAGCTTTGTAGCCACATGATGCTGATACTGTGTGCCTGGTACTGGTACTTTCAGAAAGGCATGCAGTCACACTAAACACTGTTAAATCTTTACACCTTTCACCCTTCATCTATACAGTGCAGAGCTGGCATCTGGCCAGTTTGAAGGAGGACGGAGTGAGTTGCATCTGCCTGTGAAGTATCATGTAGGCATTTCTTTAGAAGGAACAGTGGATGAAAAAAATTGCAGAATGTACCATCTTTAGCTGTAAGGCAGCTCTCTGCTCACTTAGTGGGGAACTATAACATCTTTGGATGTTGCTCTGTGGTGTTTGTGTTGAGTGGGTGCACTGACTTATGCAAATCTTTTGTGGAAGTTTTTACCGGTAAACTTCAGCTTTCACATGGTGGACTATTATTTCAGCAGCAGTGCCTAGGGCTGTCATCTACAGAATATTACTGTTCTGAAAACATTTTGGCAAGCCAGCCTTCTACTCAGGAGTATTAATTTCTATGATAAGGTTTTAGAAGCTTTAGTTAGTAGTTTACAGTTTACTGTGTTCAGATTGGCTTTTCTGGAATCATATAAAGCCCCCTGTGACTTGAGCCTCTGGTTAATTCCTTGGTACCATTACCAGTGAACCTTGTGTGGAGAAACCTGACTCCTGGCACAGGAGGATTATGTATCCCAGAGCTGGTACAGCTGCATAGAGCTCAGGTTGAGCAATGCTGGCACTCGACTCTTCCAGCACTGACGACCTACATTGCTGTTTACAAGGCTAGCTTTAAAACCTCCAGGGGCTAAAGTTACCCGAGAGGAGGAGGAAATTGGCTCATGTGTTCTCCTCGGTTTTAAGAACATTGTTAAGGAAAGCTATGAAGCCTACTCATAGGGTACGTATGTTAGAAAACAAAAAGCCATGTGTTTTTCAAACTTTTGACCCTATAGCATTTACTGTTTGGTTTTGGTTTGGTTTGGTTTGGTTTTTAATTGAGGACTCTTGATAGGT
>NW_009636378.1:0-59996 GCF_000690535.1 Cariama cristata | reverse complement strand
CGCTCTTCTTTTTGAGAGACAAAGAAAGAATAAGAATTTGGTTGCATACAAAATGTGAAATGTAATCAGGAGTTCGTTTTAAAAACAGTCACAGACTTACTGCACCAACTCTTCTCTCTTTTGAGCATTTATTTTACAGTATTACATCAGCTGTAATAGCTCTGGCCCTAGCATGGTGAAAAAGGTCTGAGATTTTTGGAGATATTCCTGTTGGAACAGTGATGGAAGCCATTTGGCAACAGAGACCTAACTCGGTGGTGGTTGATTTACCTTGTCACAGCTAAATTATGTTCTGTTCTTGGACCAGATCTCTTGGAAGACTAACTTGGGTATCTCTGCATTGCACTGCAATGTATATGTTAGTGAAGACCTTCAGCGACCTGGGAGTTGCTGAGTCCTGAAGTCACTGTTGCCTTGTTTAGAAAATGTATTCAGAGTACTTACTCTTAAGTGCTTTGTTCTGTTTTTGAAATACTTTACTAAATTGCTAGCTAGAAAAATAGTTTAAAATACATTTGTAATTTAAAATGCCAAACTTATTCTCTACATAAAAAAAAAAAGATGGTAGCACTCTCAGAAACATAGAAGTCTAACGCTGAATACAGGGAACAGTCATTTCAGAGAGAAGAATGCTTTCAGAGATGTTTTTAAGTTCTTGTTGCTTTATGGGGGAGATTTTCTCAAAGTACTGGGGAAAGATAAACATAAAATATGTGTTGACTTGCACTAGGATCTGTGGTTCTATTGCACTTCAGGTACTTTTGACAATTTCCCCATGGGCAAAGTGGCTTCTGGACTAAATGGATTGCATCAGCTTTTCTTTGGATTTGCTGAGGATTGAAGATTCATTATTAAAATTTGAATGTGAAATTCAAGATCAAATTTTGCCTTTGGAAATCTTCTGCGACAGTGCCATATTTCATGAACAGATCTTTCAGTGAATTGAAGAGACTAAAATGCCACAGAGTGAGCTCCAGTTTTCTAGTCACCCTTACTTTTGATATTGCTGGCAGGCTTTTTTGTAGATGAATCTCTGGAGGGTTGTGAAGGAAGCATTCTCAGTAGCTCTGTGGGTCAGAAGTGCATGTCCTGATTCTGATCGTTGTTACCGATATGCCTCTGCTCACCAAAGAGGAAACGGATTTATATGAAAGCTGATGGATGTTTATGAATGTCTTTTTCTGTAGGCATTGCATCTGCAATCTCTGTCTTACTGCATAGGGAAAATGTTATTGCCACCCACAGTTCCTGTCAGGAAAGGGTTAAAAGTTCAGGAAAACAATGGAAAAGCCATATCATTTTTAATTACTCGATAAACTACAGATCAAAGCCATTCATGATTATAATTTAATGGAATATCACTGTTACAGTACTTCTGTCATTTACAGACAGAGAAAGCCTTTTTTATAAATGGTAAGTAGAGAACCTGACTTTGGTTGTTTCTAGTTGGCCAAGATCTTTGAGCCTTGCTCACAGTTTTTCTATTTGACATACTTACAAGTGTCATATCTAATTTAAGGGATTCAATTGAGTTCAGCAAGTATGTATTTCTGTTGTTTTATGAAGAGTGATTCTTACATATATTCTTTAATTTTCCATTGTAGTATATTTTTTATTGTGTGCCATGTGTAACAGTCCTATACTTTTAAATTTTCAAATAATGGTTAGCTAAAATTGAAACACTGCTATACTTAGATGAATCATCTATATTGTATTCTAGAATTTTAACACTTAATGAGGAACAAAAAGTCTTCCAGATAAAATTACGGTAGTTTAGCCCAGTCAGGGTTTGTAGTGCCTGTGTAGATTTTTGCTGTTGTTCTGCAACCTGTTCTACATAAGAAATCCATGCTCTTTTCTTTATAAGCTAAAATCATATTGTCAAGGACCATTGGTGTTATTTATATAGTAGGATCAGCTCTTGTATCTTGCTGGAAAGTGTTTGTTTGGGTTTGTTTGATTTTTTTAATAGAGAATGTTTTACTTGCTGTTCATTATCCTTTCTAAGATGGACATAAGATGCATGTAATATGGTTTTCACTTCCATTTTTTCCTTGTTGCCGGTTTGGCAAGCATTTTATATTATGATCTGAATAATTTTATATAATCTCTTTCAATATCTCCTGAGATAATAACTTCAAAAGTATTATTCCTAATGTCTTCACTTGGATATGAAGTGCTAATAATATGCAATTAAATGGATGTTATATTCCTATTTCATTGGATCCTTTTAATGTCTATGACAAACCTTTGGGCATTCTATATTAATGTTCCATTTACAGAGCAGATTATTTTTCTGGTTTTATAGCATGCAAAGGCTCCAGTTATGACAGTACCTGTTGTGCTTATGTTCTATCCTCAAGTTCCTTTGCTGGAATGTAGCAGGAAAGGAACAGAAGTTTTATTTCTCCGGTGACAAATAGTCACCTGGACAGCTGGTCTGGATTACACAAAATGTGAAGGTTGAAGAGGATCGAACAGCCTAACTTTCCTTAAAAAGCTTGTTTCTGCCTAAGAAGACTAAGTCCTTACTTATCCATGGGTTCATACTAAAGCCCTGATATTCTACCCCTAAACCATTTAGTCCCTGCACTTTTCTCACTTTGTCATCAAACTTGTCTTCCAGTGTCTCATCTCAGTTTAATCATGAATATTAGTCTGACTCCTCCTCTTACCACTCGACGTCCATCTTCCCATCATCAGCCTCTTCTTTTCTCATATTAACTCTGGGGTCTTTACTAGCAGTGTTAGCCCCTGCTTCAGTACTCATTCTCTAGCCTCTCCTTATTCCTTACTCCTCCTCATTACGATTTTGAAAGTCCTACAGGAATATTTGTCATTTTAGACAAGGGACCACACAGATAGAAGAAATCCGCAAGGGAATAAGAACATAGTGCAAAAATAATATCTTTTGGTTTACCATTTTTAATGGCCCTTTTCTGTGCACACATATTCGGCTGCAGTGTTCATATTTGCAAACTTACTAATGCAACTGCACTGCCTTCTTGTCTTTCCAGAATTCCAAGTCTCCCTTTATTCACAATTTTCTGTCTCATGGTATATTGTGTCAGAGGATGGGCAGCAGATACCTGCATGATCGTATTTTTATGTAGTGGTGTTGGTTAAAAAGTCATTACTATATAGACAGCTAGCCTGTTCATTTAAAAGCAACATTGGGAATAATCTGTAAAATATCTTAATCTAACCTGGCTTTGAAAAGGATAAAGCATTTGTTTTTTCATTGGAGCAGTGGAAGGTGATTAGATCACACCTAATTAAAATGGAAAATTTTTACTAGCTCATGACCAGCTCAGACCAACAATAACTTTCCCACTGTTTAAGAGTTCAATTAAAAATATTTTAAAATATCTAACATTTTTTGCATTCTTACTGTGCTTATGTGGGCAGTAATGACATAAGACGTTGGCCTGAATTAATTTATGGCATTAATTGCTATTATAAGTTTCTCTCCTGCTCTGTATATATTCCATACTAATTCTGACTTATGGTGCTGGAAACTGAATTAAACTACAGTTAGCTATTAAAACTGTATAGCCAGAAGCAGAAATCTGATTGCTGTAAGACCATATTTTATAAGCAGTATCCCACACCTTAGAAACAATCTGGTGAAAAGTCAAAGATTTGAAAACATGGCCAGGAAAATGCTCATTAAAAAGTTTAAATGTGGTAGACCAATCAGAGTGGGTTAGAGCAAACAAAAGCCATGTGTCTGAGTTAACCATTTGCTCTATCAGTTTGACAACATGTATGTCATCACTGTATCTTAGTTGTCTTAAACTTTTAATAAATGCTAAACTGTCCACAGTATTCTAAGTCTCTTCATGGCTGAGCTCTTTGCTACTTGATAAGTCAACTGAATTTAATCTCACATGAAACAAAATGAAGTATCTTAAATGTGCAGTGTTGTGCTTCTTCCATCAAATCAACAAATACTCCAGCGTTGTGTTGACATTGGGTAATCCTGTTGGTTTCAGTTGAAAGGATGCCTAGTTTTTGGTTCTTTAGTTGATCAGAGACTGGTGTTTGTGCCAGATTTTAGTCTGTTTGTTGAATAAAAAAAAGTAGAACAGAAGACAGGAAATGAAGAACACAAATATCTGACTAGTGAGGAAAACAAAAAGTTACTAATGAATTCACATCAGCCACTCAATTGCCCATTAAAGTCATTGGCAAAATTGTTAATATTATCTTTGTAGAAGCAGAGACATTCAGTGACATTTCTGTCTGAAATGTGCCTGCCCTTTTTTCAGCTATGACAAAGAACATTCCATTTAACTTTCATTTTGTTTTGTTTGCATAATGACAGCAGCCTGAAATAATTTCCACCTTACCTGCATATGTACACTAAATTTCCCTAGTGTCACCAGCTATTTGATCACAGACTTATGACAGCTGTTCTTGACAAATAGTCATGCAGACATTTATCTTGAGTGGTCTAATGTGAATTTTTATCAGTGTGTTCAGTTTTATTGGTTTGTATAGTACATGTTCTCATTAACTGTAATACCCAATCAACTTTGTAATCCATACATTATTCTGCACATATAAACTATCAGCTTTGAATCTTTGGAATCTGTGTTAATTTCTAGGTAGGATTCAAGATGTGTCTGCATAAGAAGAGAATTGAGGATCACCAAAAGGGTTTTAGAAAAGAAGTTACTAAGAATATTGCAGACAGCTAATACTCAATGCCTTCTAAATAATTTTAAGTGGTATGTCATTTTCTCATACTTTTTGGAAAGTCTTTGCAGAATTGTCACTGTTGTGATTGCCTGCAAATACCTGTTGGGCTAGAAGAGAACCTCACAGAAATAACTAGGATAGCGCCTCCACTAGCTGAAAGAATATTACACAAAGAAGTCACATGGACATTTGCATTGCTTTCTAATAAGAAGACAGACACATAAGCAGTAAAGGCTGATAGAGACCTTTCTGCAATTTCCTTGGGAACAACTGCACAGAGACTGTGGAAGAGGGAAGCTGTGACTGTGTCTGTGGGATCTAGGAAACCTTTAACACTTCTATTTCACATTTCCGTTCATTTAGGGATTGGCCAGAAGGAATGTTGAATGTAAAATCATTACAATTTTGGAAGTGATGGTTGGAACTGCATCTGCAGATCACAATCCAACCTGATAGTTTTTCTGTCTATGTCAAATTTATGTGGTTTGTCTCTAAATTCACTAATTTCACTAATTTCTCCAAAATTGTGAAATTTACTTTCCATTCAATGCTGGTCTTAAGATTTAAACCTGATTTTGAGTTATATTTGTATGTGGATGTCCATCTAGAACCATAGACAGCTCGTTTCACTTGTGCTTAGGTGTAAGAACCTAACTTTTTAGGGTCCCTGACTATTGCCATAGACGCAAGACTACCATTAACCCTTCTCATACCGTGCAATGATGAGGGGACAGAGGGAGATTTACATGCTCTGTAACAAAGAAACATGAAGCTGTAAGTTACCAGCAGCTATGTAAACATCTTTGCCTCCTTCTCAAGACATATATTCCTTAATTGATTCTCAGAACAACTGCAGTTCTTTCTTACTTACTGTAAACCTAATTTAAGACAACCCGTTTTTAGGGAAGCCAATCCCAGATCCTCAAGTTGGAGGTTGAGGTGGCACATTTGTAAAGAGTTGTTTGCCTCTGGCTGAAAAAATACTGAACATAGCCATGAAGAAAGATTTAGCTTATATAATATATCAGTTTATAACAAATATTAAAACCCTCAAGAAGAATACTGTATTGTACTGTCTGATTGTGGTGTCTGACATTTTTATTGCACAAGTGCTTAAGGTGCTGTACTTCTGCCAATACACAAATTAATTCTTTCCAGTGTGTTTAATAGAGGATATATGGTGAACATTCGGTAGTTCATATACTTTTACTGTGCAGTTTTGATCTTGCTTTATGCAGTCAAATTGTGTCTATTTTTCTATAGCTTCATTTGAAAAAAGTCAGAACTGTCCACTCAATTTGCCTTAAAATGTCTTATTTCTAGCGGCAAAACTGTTCTTATTCCAGTATGTGTTTCCAAGAATGAGTATTTTCTATTAGTTTGAAGACTTTTTAAATCACTGCAAGCACACAGAATATTCAATATTTGCTGACTTCTCTTATGCAAAATACTGATTATAAAACCAGTATGTTACATAGTCTAAAGAGCCTCACTTTCATATCACATGGTGGCCAGACACAGCAGCTGAAACCCACATCTAGAAAGGAAAACATTTTAATATAGTGAGAGTTGATAGATGTGCATCAAAGTGAAATGTTTTTTTTGTAGTGATCAGCAGGCTTCAGACCTCCCATGCTAATCATAAACTTTCCAGGCCAATAAAGCTAATTTGTTCTGTTACTGCCACTGGCCTCCAGCTCCCTTTCCAAAGGGGGATATTGCGCTTGCTGCTAGCTAGAAAATTAGCAAAAGGCCTTCTCTTTCTCCTTTTCTTTAGGCCTGTTATGTGTGTGATATTTTGGTTTGTTTATATGGTGTCTATGGGTGTGTCTTAGATGTATTCATGAAGAGAAATTGGATAAGCCACCCTGTCCTTTCCAGTCTTTCTCTATTAACTTATACTGCACTGGTTATGGCAACCATATGTTCAGGCCTCATCTCTTCCTTTAAAATATGTCCTTCTTTCTTCCTGGAAATGTTGACCTGGGAGAATGAAAGGCTTTTGTGTATTTGTCCAGGCCTCCCAGATGTATAACATTATGCCCAGTGTTACAATCTAGTGAATTCTACAAAGTCACATCAACTTTTTTTACATGTATGGAAAAGGCACTTCAAGATGTAGAACAGGTGTTCCAAAGGACAGCTTAAGATGATAAAGGTTGCCAGAATACATCAAGTCGGTCTGGTCAGATCCTCTGTGAATTGACAGGTAGCTGTTCAGCAGTCTGTCAGCAAGCTGTGGTTGAGCAAGATACAGACCCTAGACATGCTGTGCATTTGCAGTTTTCCAAGCCAAAAAAAAAAAAAAAGGCAGATTTAGAAATAGCACCAGCAAAATGAAGACCAGCACTGAATCTCCATATGATGGTCACAGTTTGACCTCTCTGCTGACAGAATATCAAGTCCTGTGATATTTGGGTTTGGTAGCTGTATCTTACAGGTTAGATGGAGCATCCCCAAGTACGCTTTCCTTTTGAAGGCTAAAGAAGTTCGATATCATCATAATTTCAGATTTTTTTCTTCAGCTTTACCATGGCTGATGGGTGCAATGAGCAAATGTTTTAATCAACTAAAGAAGAAAGCTCTGTGCATAGTGTGTACCTGTTAAACAGTATAGTGTTCACTGAAGAACAGATGAGATGAGCGTACATATAAGTTGGAAGGAGGACCTTGACATCAATTATTAGAAGAAAGTAGAATTGATCACAGATAGAAGTTTAAGATTTTTACTTTCTGAAAAATATTTCTGAATATCTGTTTAAACTCGGACTTTATTGGACTTTTAGTTGTAAAAGTAAGGATTATTCCCTGGCTAGCTTCTTCTCTATGAAGAGGGACTGTAAGATCATTTTCAAGAATTTGGTTTTGCTGTGTTTTTTTGAAATAGAGACAGAATAAGGTGCATTTTTAAGACTTCATAGCCTGTTACATGAAATGATAGGGAACTAGTCTCAACATGGTGTTTGAAAAAGTTTGATACAAGAGATAGGAAAAAGTAACATCAGTCTATTTCAGAAGAGTGGTGTGTTTATTCTGTTAGTATTGTAGTGGGTTTAATCTCCTTAAATAGGTAGGTTCATATGCTCAATTTATTCCTGGGAATTTCTGTATTACAGAATGTCCACACAGGCTAAGCACATGTATGTTCAGATTAAGAATCACATGATTGATGTGAGTAGTAGTAGCAATATTAAACTGGCAGTATGCTAAAGACTGATAAAATTTATGGCAGAACTGTGTAATTAGATGCAGAATTATCATATGTTGCATAACAAGTCTCTTCTTGAGCAAATTCATTAGAATTTAATTTTGTGTAAAACTAAATGATTGTATTTCTTTAACATATTTCCATCCATTTTTTTAATTTGAAAATAATTCAAAGCAACATCCAGGTCAGAAATTGGTCGCAAATCTGTCATTTCCACACATACTGTACAAATTATGACCAAGATGGGTCGAGCATGCAAAACATTGAAAAGTTTGACTCTTACAAAAATGTTCTCTATAGTCTTACTAAAACCAAACTAAAAAAAAAGCTGCCTTAAAATCATGTTTCTAAACTCTTCTGTGGTTAACTGTGGTCATGTCTGATAAACTGGTAGCTGTCATTATTGCAAAGCAGCTGTTGTCTGCTGTCTTTTCTCATTAGGAATTACATTGAAGAGTTTGATTTCAAATTTTCAGTTGCTTTTTGTTAGCTATATAAATGCAAGAGCATCTTTTGCTTTTTTTCAGAACCACAGGTCTGACAATTTTCTTTGTTCTTTTAGTATAAGATGCACCATACTGTAAGTGATCAAACTTTCCTGTTGATTTTCAGTTTGTAAGAGGAACGTTAAATTAAGCATAATGGGCGTTTACTCTCTTTTGAATTAAAAACCTATATATTCTTCCAATTAAAACAATGTGCTAGACTACTTATACACATGCTTAGAGAACACATTTGTTGGGGAAGTGGTGTCTGAATGTTATTTTTTTCAGCCATATATTGGACAGTCCCCACTTCTCCTTTATTATGCCCATTAAAAAAAAAAGAAATTCTTTGTCTAGAGTTACTGTCTGCAGTGCTGCTGTGGGATGCTGATGCTGTGAGATATTTAAATCTGTAGTCTTTTTATATTTATGCAAAATGACCAGGTGACATCCACAGACTTTCTTAATTTTAAAAGTTGTTGGGAAAGTTATATTTTATTTCAATTCTAAACCTATACATCACTTTCTGTTCTCATGCTACTAAAGTTCTTTTGGTAATATGGCTGTTCTGTGAAGGTGAAAACTAAGTACTGGTGCTGATGTTGGATTCTCCGCATGGGTCTTTATTTTGAAACCCCTGCTTGCTGAAGATGTTCTTGTACTTAAATAAGCGTTATGGGCAGTATGACATTGCAAGAGGAATGTGAAGGAGCGTTGACATGGCTGAGTGGGGCCCTTTGTGTTTTCGTTTGAAATATCTTCGCTGCTTGCCAAACCGCCTTGGCAGTGAATAGTATGAAGGCTAGATGTGGAATTATGTATGTGTACTGTATTTTTCTCCACAATGAAGGGAATATAGTCTGTGACTCCTACACAAATTTAAAGGCAATGATTGAAAGTGTTAGGGTAGTAGGACAGACGTACTGAAGAACCTAATTGGTAATCTCTTAATACTCTTAAAGTTGATGATGCTCTCCCTAGTAATACATGTAATTTTGAATCCTTCACAGTTTCAGCTTTTTAAAGGAAAGCAAAAGGTCAGGTTTTTTTTCTAGAAATAAAGGTTACAAATTGAAATCCAGTCTTTACTAAACACTTTCTCTAGTGTCTCTTGCTGGCAAAAAAATTGTCAGAAGTGGCAATACATTATACGTCCTAAGAATTCATTCACATAGAATCTGCTGATTCTACTGTGCCTATGTCACAAGACACAAAAATGAGAGAAAAATAATCAATATGTGGCAGTTTGATTAAATGTTTTGCATTTAAAGTTAATATTTACCTATAAGATCATGGCCCAAGGACTTAGGCTGTTTACAAATGTTTGTTGGAGAAGCAGTAATTTTCATTTCCAAGATACTGGCAAGGTAGCTGTTTTCTTATCTGATGGTAGCAATCAAGCTGAGAGATCATGAGGAAACAGAGACTAATAATGGGTATTATAGAGGAGTCTACTTGAAAATGACATCAGAGAAAGAAAGATAGCTGAGAACATGGAGCTGAAGGATTGGAAAAGCTGCAAAAAAGTACCTGGATAATACTGTATTTAGATTAACGTTAATCTGTTTGCTGTAAAAGAAGTGCTTGGAAAGTTAATGAATGAGATTTTAAAAGCGTTTTTAAGGTAAATGCCTAGTCTTCCGTGATGATACTTCATAATATTTTAATTCATACATTAATGCTTGATTTTATCTTTTTCTATTTTGGCTTTGGATAAGTAGTCATTAGTGGTCCATGGCAGACTGAATTTGTTTAATGCCGTTTACCATCACATTTTAGCATGTATACTAAAGTATTCTCTTGATCTACTTGCACATAATGCATTTGGAAATTGAAACAATACATATTTTGTATTAACTGGGCTTCTATTCTGGCATATTGTGTAGAATTTTGCACTGTGAGGTTTTATCTATGAAACATTTCATAAGAGAGAAGAATATCACTCATTTTCAGTAAAAAGAAAGAAGGGAAAATTCTGTCCGTGGTCCTATGAAAATGAAAGAAATGGTTACTGAGATTGAAAGATAGGCAAACAATCTCCAGTCAATCCCACCTTTTCTGGTTAAAATTAACTAAGATGCTATAGAACTATTACTTACTTTGTGGGCTTGAGGACACAAAAAAAATCAGATTCTATACCTAACAATTCAAAACATTATTTGGATATTTGTTATTGTGTGTGGGTAAGAATGTATGCTGAAAACCTTATCATTGCACTTTATTTGGTGTATTTCCTTGGAAAGGGATAAAATGACAGTACTTAATTGTAAACTTACTTCTAAAAGAAGTAATGACAAATCTGCAAACTTATATAGACAAAATAAAGCTACCAGTTTGGAAATGGTGTCTGGTTTTGTTTGCTTATTTGTAGCTTGGGGAATTTATGTATCTGCGTATACTTTTCCAGATGACAAGTATGAATAGTAAATAGCATTCTCCATGCAGCTGTCCAGTATCATGGCAAGCTCTCAGTTTGATCTTCAAGTGGTTTCCAAATACATGAGCAGAGTAGCTATGGTATTAGTCGTACTTCCCATGCTTCACCAGCTCATGTCATTGGGTTGCTACATAGCTTTCCATAATTCCTTTTTAAATTAATGGACAGACTGCTGGCATGAATGATGACTCGATAGCTAGACTGCTAACCTTTGAATGTAGGAGAATGTTTAAAAGAAAATTCAGTTCTGTGTTACACCACAGGCTTACTTGTTAATGTGCAGGCCCCTGGGTACCAGAAATTTTCTCAGTTGAAGACAGCAAAATAATAATTGTCTCTTTTTTTTTATGTGTGTTTTTTTCTGGAATCTCTTTTGTCTGATGAGGTGAAGCTTCAAGTATCTGTAGTGCTTTAAGGTCATCAGTAGTTGGATTGATCAGCAGCTTTAGAAGAATCCTAATCCTTACAAATTATGAATTAAAATGGCATTTTCTTTCCTATTGGAACATGATTGTCATGCATACCTGCCTGGTGTGTATTGGTGATTCTGAATAAGTGATCATTAATCTCAGCTTAAAGTCACTTGGACAAATTCCTATCACTAACAATTTGGACTATATCCACTGGGCCAGGAGACTTTAGAAGTCTGAGTGTTCTGATGAAGTTAATGAATTCACTTGTGAAGTTCTTTCAACTACTGGAAGTTGTAGCAGCTCCTTTGAGTTAACTTGGAGATCTGTATTGTAGGATAATTGTGTTCTTTTGATGGCTTGAGAAATCTCTATCCAGCTTGCCCAAGTGTAATCATAAAGTTGGCTATTATGTGACACTACTTTGTGCCAGAGTTTCTTTCCAATGGGAAATATTACTGAGTTCATCATCTTTCAAGAGTCATCTTTTCTTACAGTAATATCCACAGTGAAATAAGCAAGCTAAACAAAACCCAAAAAAACTCCGAATAAAAAGTTAAAGATGGGAGAAATATATTTTTATTTTTATATATATATATTTAGTTCTTAATTCTGTAACTGTTTTGGATGCTTGCAGTAATCCCTTGACAGCATGTCCAGAACAGCAGTGATAGGTGGTTTGCAAAATACATGTAAAAAAGGCAAGACAAATCTAGAGTGAATACGCTACCAATGGAATGGCAGGGCTATAATGCTGTTACGCTAGGAAAATAACTAACTAGTGAGTACCATTACTTGTTTCATTGAAGATGAGCTAGCATGTGGAGCTGTATATAAAAATTGATGTGTTCATTGAGAAATGGTTAATTGTGAGGAAGTCTTCCCTAACACATTGGCTGAAAATTAAGACATGATCCATACAAATACAAAGTTACTGTATTGAAAAGACTTAAAACTGTGCAGAAAATCTTCAGAAGGAAATCTTCTTTCCACATTGAAGGAATTTTCTGTGGTTTTGTTCACTTGCTTTTTGTTGGAAATCTGATTGTTTTCCAGCTGTGTGATGGTGTTGGCTGCACAGATGTGCTTTTACAACCAGATTTCTCAAACAGTCAAGTTTTATGCCTCTCTATGGGCCTTTAAGATTAGAACTGGTGTTATTGCTAGCTTTAACTCATGTAGACAGTCTGAATATGGGGATAAAGTAATCAGCATAATTTGCGTCTTTCAAAATATACATACAGAATATTTCCTCACTTCCTTTGTTCTATGTGGCCTTTTAAGAAGTTCTTTTTTCTTTCATAGTGTTCATATTATATTTATTTACACCTTGTTATCAGCAAGCAGTATTTCCAGATTTTGTGCCGTTATGTAGAGATTTTACACTGTGTACTGTAGGTTTAGCTGTGTAGCTAATAATTGTACATAACTGCTTAAAGGTAAAATGGCATGCTAACTAACTTTTAAAAAAATGTTTTCAGACTATTGAACTATTTCGTGCAGTCCTTTTGGACTTGATTCTTGCTACCGTTTAAGGCTGGGCCGGCGCTTAAAGCGGGTGGCAGATGCTCTGTATTGACCCCTTCCTTTCCTGAGAAGGGGAAGGAGAGGAGAAAAGGGAGAGAGTCTAACGGGTTGGAAAATCAGAACAACTTTAATAAAACAACAACAATGAAAAAAAGTATAAATAATACTAATACTAATAATAGAATTAGAAATATACAAAACCGATATTGAGCTTCCTGATGATGACAGCAAGACCAGTGTCGCATGGGCTCGCAGTGTCCTCGCAGGGCTCATGCAGCAGGGTAGGCACGTGGATGTCCTGGACTGGCCTCAGCAGCAGGCGGGAACTGGATTCAGGAACACATAGACTGGGATCGGAGGCAGGAGAGTAAGCAGAGTCCCACAGGGATGCCAGCCGTGAATGGAAGAGGGCTGACTCCCCGATCCCTGAGCCTTATACTGAGTATCACATGTATGAGATGGAATACTTTGTTGGTCAGTCTTTGGTCACCTGTCCCGTCCGCAGCTTCCTGAAGGTGCGACCCTTTTCTGCCTCCTCGTTCGCAGAGCACAAGAGAGCCCCCAGGGAACAAGCACACCCATGGGCCTTTCTGCATAACAGTCCAGCTTCTACCCCAGCAACAACTACAGACATCAAGCGCCATCAACTCTAAAAGAACACACTGCCTGAAAAAGCTGCAGTCAGCTTCAGAAAGTGCAGTTACTTAGAAAAATCTTCACTGAAGGAAAAAGTACTGAAAGGGGAAATGGCCCTGTTTTAGCCAAACCGGGACAACTCTCCTCCTTATATAGTAGAAAACTGTTCCTGAATTTAGGCATGCTGTTTGTGCCATGAGAAAACTTGACAGTAGTCAACTTGTTTCAGTTGTCTGTTTCGGGAAGACAAATTTCAAGTTAAATTATACTGGACGTGCTCTGAGTACTCAGAGGCTTATCAGCTGTTTATATAAGTATTTATCTGTTTCATGAGTTGCTGATCCTATGGTAAATGAAATATTTGAGACATAAGAATGCATGGTTATTTTAAGATCCTCATTATCTAGTTTGAACTGTGTATGAATTTTCAGAATTCATATACAAGACATGTAGCTCAAGATTTAACATAATCTATAGCTGTATGTTTCCAATTTCCTGTGTTGCAGAAATCAACCATGCACAAGAATTGGTCATTTACTCTTTGTAAATGGTATGTGTGTTTGCAAGACACCTAGAAGAAATGGAGTAAAGTCCAGGTATCTGCTCTACCAGTGTGCTTCCCAAACTTTTAAGCATGTGGGACCACTATCCAGAGTCCCGACAGCTCGAAGGCTCCACATGCACTGATAGTTCATTTGGTTCTAATGGGCAACAGGTGTTTAATGTGATTACTTTAAAAACAAGCACATTTATAAGATCTTCTATCCCAACATGTGTTAGGTAAGCAATCAGATTTCCCCAGAATTCTGTTTTCATCAAGACAGTAAAGATACATAGTTTCTCCGTAATTAAAAAGAGTTAATTCATTTTTGTATTATCTGCAGAGAAAGAGAAGCCTTGTTCTTGCACTGCAGCTATGCTTCTAATTTGTACCTAATTTACACCAGCAGTGTAACTGATCTGTTGGTGCTGTGTGTTCTTGACTAGGCATGGACCTCCAGTCATGAAAAATGAACCTTTAGTCTACTAATGGGGTAGATGTTGACCTAGGCCAGTGGTAATTTTTTTAATTTGCAATGCAGTTAGGGGCAGGTTGTATACTATAGTATGCTTAGATCAGATGGTCTTACTGGAAAAGATGGTGAATTGGGCAGTTGAAATCAAACACAACATGAAGAGATTTTGGGAAGGGATAATTGCATCTTTGGCTCAGGAGTTTTGTAACTAGATGGGAAAAGTTGGGATGTGATTGCTGCCCAAAGCAGAAGTTACATTACAATGAAATTAATTCTCTCAACTTACTTCAGGTATCTCGATTATGTAATGAAATTACTTTGGAAATCTTCCTCCTCTTTCTTCCTCTATTTGGTTTCAGGATGAGTGCTTAATGCAGTGTGTTTTGATCAGTATTGCAATTAAATCTCAAGTCATCAGCCAAGCATGTACATTTCCCTTGGCAACACAACAGCTATTTTCATTTTTTTCTGTCAGAAGAAGAGAAGAGAAACCTGGTATTCCCATAAGGTACAGAAAATACAATTTGATCATGAATACAAGTCTTCCAAGATTTTTTTTCCTTTCTTTTGGATCTGAAGTAAGATCTGGTTCAGTACCTCTGACATCAGAGAACAGAGGTGCCTGTGCTACAGAATTGTCCTTGGCTCTGGTGCTCCAGCTGTATGACTCCAGGTCTGATGTTTAGTTTCTTTTGTTAGGAGGAATGCTGATCTAGTCCTGTCCCCTAAATAGTATATATATGTGTAATGTATGCAGTACTGGCCCCTTTCTCAAGGTTACCTCTATTTCAAGACTGTTCATCTGCTGCCTGATACAGTCTCTTACCTTCTTCCTTTTGCTTAGTCGATTTCTACTATGGCTAGCCCTGTATACACATGGTTAGAAATGTGAATTTTGGCATAGGCACGGACTTTCAGGGCCCTGATTATGCTAATCGGCCTTAATGGCCTTGACCAACCTCCCCCCACATCTCAGCTCATGGGACCAGTAGCCCCATTTAAATTCAAGCCTGGGCCTTCAGTCTGTGCTTGAGCTGTCTTGGAGGTGTGCTTCTCTCCAGCTCAGCCACAGCCCTGCATGCACCATGCATGGCCATCAACCCTGATAATTTGCACCCTGATCCATGGACTGACCTTGGACCTGCCTTATCACCACAGACTTGTTGGCTGTCATTGACTCTTGTTTGACCCTGACTGCCCCTCCTTGATCTGCCCTGCTCCATCTTGTAGTGGCAGTGGGATGGAGTCCTAGCCAGTGAAGGCACCTGCCTTGCTGCCCCTGTTGGCATGCTTGACACGTGGCTCCCTGTCCCTTTAGGGAGGGGCCAGCTGTCACTGCTCCCTGACAGAGTTTTTTTAAGGTTGACTGATACTGCTTTACTGCTTTAGTTAAGTAGTAAGCATGAAAAATGTTGGCCAGCTTTTGCCGAGCTTTCTTTTCCTCTTTAGTTGGCAGGAGGAATGCTCATTTCTTGCAAATGTAGGTTTTACCATAGTGTTTTTTCACAGATTTCCTACCTGCATATGGGACTAGTATGTGCTATAGTTGATCCATTCTTGTGGAGGACTCACAATGATTTTCAAAGTTCTTTCTAGATCAGTTTTCCCTAGTCTAAAAGAATATCATTATGGCTTTGAGATTTCTACCAATGTAGAAGATAGCAGGTCAGGTAAAGTATATGCATGAAAACGTGTTCTACAAGGGCTTCCTTCTCTGAATGAATTTCAAGTACGTTTCAAGGAAAAATGAAAATTGTGATTACATTTGCAATCCTAACTGGTTAGTTTTGTCTTGGAGACAACTTGTTCCCATTGTTTTATGATGGTGTGTTTGATGTAGCTGTTATTTGCCCGCTGGACACTTGGGAAAATGTGTGTTAGCTCTAAAATCTAGTTCTAAGTTGTTGTAGTTTTGGAGCCGAAAAAAGACTCTCTTCTGTAATTCTGGTTTCATAGGAGGATTCATAGCGTAGGTCATGGCCTATTACATCATGCAGTTTGGTGCTTTTTTGCCAGGACCTCTGTTTATTTGTTTTTGTAATTAACAAATAAGTATATTTACATGATCCAGAGGCCTCACCTTTTTCCTTATTGTATCTTTAAAATACTTTCTGCATGTAGAATTAGAAGTATCAGCCTTTATTGCTCATGTGTAGAAGTAAAAGATTTGAAAATAGCATGATTCAAATTTATATTTAGAATGTTTTCTCTAGGAGGAAGCTTACTTTTTACCGGAAATAGACATCTATTATTTGTGTAATATATAATTATTTTGGTTTAGTTAAAGATTATTTAATGTTTTTTTGGGGGATTTATTTTTTTTAAGGACAAACAGGCCTAGTCCCATTTCTTATTTTAGGTAACATATCCAAATACAGCAGTGGTACCAAGTAGTTTATTTCCAGTTTTGTGGTAGGTGCAAAGGAACAAGTTCAGCTATCCTAAAGGGTAAGGCATGCTGTTTCCTGCAGTTCTTATTTTTATGTGGCTGCTCATTTGCTACACTTCAACATGAAACACAAATCAAAATACCTTATGTGAAACTAGTGTGATGAGAAATCGTTTTCTAGAAATGTGTGTCTGGTTTTTATGCATGCAAAGAAAGAGATTAAATATGATCTATCAAAGAACTCCTTTCCTTTTGGTTTCATCACTTTTTTGTGTATAAGAAGAGGTAGGAGACACCATGAACAATGGTGGATCATGTGTTATGAAAACAGGTAAGAGAATAATATTAAAATTAAGTGTGAGGAGGACCAGAATATGGTGCTAAAAATCTTAATGCCTTATTAGGAAAACAGGAAACATTGATTAACAAATGCAGAGAGAAATTTTTTTCATAAAATGAATGGTATTCATAAAAATCAGTAGTTGAAAGCATGATGTCCACTTGTTCTGTAGTCAAAATGTAGCGTTGGGCAGAGGAAGGAATGCGTCATAAATGTCATTTTATTCTGCTTGCACTATGCAACTACTGTCTGGGGAGGCAAAGAGATGCTCTGAGAACTTGGGATATAAACCAGAATTCCATCATCAAAACACAGAGAACTGGAATATGGCCATGAAAAATATGCATTCTAGCTCAGCCCTGGGCAGTTGACAACCAAGGGTCTTTTCCTCCCTCTAGCACACTGTAATGCCAGAAAAGAGAAAGGGATAATAGATTTAGTACTGAAGGAAAGATTCAAGATGATAAATCAATTTGAGGTTAATACTCAGCTCTTTGAAGATGGACCTTTTCAGTAAAGTCTGGCTTTGTAATCAAAAGTCTGAGCTTTAAGAAGTTAAGAATAGGGAAAAGAGGAAGGAAATGCTCAGATTTCCTTTTCAGGGTTTGAGTGTAGTTTAAAAGCACCATGCACTGCCAGTACCATGGTAGTAAGAGGAGAAAAAAATGATCATAATGAAGACTAACGTATTATTACTGAAGTAACTGACAAACTTCCAGTGATGTAATGTAAGCTGGGCTGACCTAATTATATACAAATGCCTATTTGAAACTTACTTTGTAATGCCATCTCCACAGGATGCAATAATACCTTTTTAATGGTGGACTTTCTCAACTGATCTGATCAGATCTCTGTTACCTCACAATGAAGAAACAAAAGGGTGAGAAACAGAGGAAAAGACAGAACTTCGAGCGACTTTAGATGAGAAACAAGTCGAAAGATGAGGATTGTTCAGTTTGGAAAGGGAAATAAGCAGGAATAGAAGTTAAAAGGTAAGTTGGAAAGTGGTTAACTAATAAAAGCATTAGTAAGGACACAAAGTGACTTTATGGAATAATTAAAAACTCTTTAAAGGTTTTTTTTTCCACAGCATCCCTTTGTCTTTTCCATAACTGCACAGTGGGATCAAAAATGATTACAGAAACAGATAGGTAAGAATATCCCTAGCTTCATTATGTAAGATAACAGTGGAAGACATGCTGCCTCACGCAATGGTGTATTCTGGTAGCCAATCAATATTTCAGTTTTGGAGGGAATTCTTCTGTGGGCATAACTATCCCCTTAAAGGTTTCTTTGGACAAGAAATTATGGGAAATGAGCTACCTTCTTAATAAAAAATTGGAGCAAAAGGATACAAATAAGACGTAGGGAGCTACTTGGAAAAGTGTTAGTATCTGAAATACTCAAATTGAGTTAAAACTTCAACCAAGAAAAAATGCTGAGATGCACTGAAATACATGTGAGGGTCTGGGACTTGTTTCCTCCAAGGTGCTTAGTGGCTGGGATTCACTCTCATAGGGCTCCATATACTTCGCCTTCAGGCTGTAATACATAGCTCACACTTTGACTTCCCTCCCAAGCTGTGTGGGTTTTGTTTTGTTTAATGGCATGTATAATAGTCCAAATACTCCTCCTTGGTCCTTCTTGTACTTCTTGTTATTTCATCTGTTCTTAGTCAACAAAAGATAAAGATGATGATGAAATTCAGAGTCAGTGTGAGTATGAGCATGCCTCTTTCAAAATGACTGCAATAGCAAGGAGAAATGCTTTAAGTATAGAAGAGAGAGTATAGGACAGAATCTCTTACTCTCTTCACCCTGTCTGGCCAGTGAAATGCAGAAACTAGTGAAGTGGATGTAAAGGCCTGCATGGGGGTAAAGAAATCCCTTTGTGGTTCAGCTGCAGTATTCCCTGAATCCAAGGCAGCAGGGCAGGGAGCAGCATTTTTCTGCATGTGTTCTCCTCAGTACACTGTTTTATCTTCAAGGAAAATACATTCTTTCTGCAGTCTAAATTCCCTGACTGCTCAGAGACTCACATGAGGTGTCAAGAGACAACTTCTTTATTTCAAGTGTTTAATTAAACACATTTTTATTTAAATCAAGAAATCTCATAGAAGAAGTTTTGAGTGAAGTTTTATGGCCCATGTCTCTCAGTAGTTCAGGCTAAAAGACTGTAGTCCTAGCAGTAATTTATTTTAACCTTGAAATATCTGAATAATAAGTTCAGAAGGTAATGCTTCTTGGAAAAATTGAAGTGAGATAATAATTGGAAATGCCTATCCGAGCTTTAAATATAGCAGCCACCTTTATACATGACTTCATCAAGCATATAAGACCTTCTCTGTTAAACTTTTGTTCCTTTTTGTTGTAACCAACCTGTAGATCACTAACTGGGGAAGATGACCAATTAAATAAAACCAAAACACAGTAGATTTTCCCCTTGATTTTTCTTTTGTTATTCATCAGCATCTCATGTAATTTGTACTAAATTTCTAGTACATTCAGCCTTTTTTCTCTTCTGATAAATTTTTACATGGAACATTGAAATAAAAAAACCAACACCTTTTCTTAAACAATAACAGAATATGCAGTGTCTACTGAATTTACTTTTCCTGTTAGTGATTCCAAGAAGATGGTGTCTAGCCAAAGCAAATTAACAGAATGTTATTTTAAATACTTGTTTTAAGAAACAGTTAAAGGGCTTATGGGTTGTGCTGTGGCAGCAGACTTGTTTCAGCCTTTATCTTCCTTTTAAATAGTTCATCGGTTTACAAGCTTCAGCTGAGTACCAGCAGGCATTCCAGTCAACCCTCTGTTTCCTCACAAATTCAGTAGCATTGATATTGCACCCAGAGTGACAAAATGTGAATTAGACTAATGATTTTCACTTGTATGTATTAATACTTTGAAATACATAGAAATCGTCCTTGCGTTGTTCTAAAGTAATAGAGCCTGAAATATGTATTTATACTTCATGTTATCTTGCTTTAAGAGTTTGAGAGTTAAGCTCTACAAATGTTAAAGCTGTAGGAAGTAGAAAGATAGTCTTTAAAATGTTGGTTTGACTCATTTTTTCTCTTACTATTACTTTAATATTAGGAATTTGATCAACTTTCTAAGGAAGCAGACCTTTAGCAGAAAGATGTAACTGTGTGTGATCTTACCTGAGCATGGTTTCACAGGAAGGCTGAGAGACCTCGAAGATAAATTGCTTGCTTTTGATAAGTTTAACAAACTTGTCCTTGTTTGAGATTTAGGTGCAATTGCCTCAGGAGGTAGCTAATAAACAAGCTTCAGAAACTGATTGATATTTACAAACCTCTTGAGACTGACAGTTAATTTGTTAACAAATGAAAGTCTGGACTTTTTTAATGAGAACTGTACTATCCAAAGATCTATTGTGTGTTTTGTATATTTTAATTTCTGAGAGTAAGAGACTGGAACTTTCCTCAAAAGATTCTGATGTCTTTTTCTGTTTAAAAAAATACATAATTTTGGATTTTCTATTTAAATGATATAGCTAAAGAAGCTAGAGTATTATTTTGCTATGTTTGTATGTTTCCAAGTAAAAGCAAGGATGCTTTTGTGTTGAAATTACAGATACTTTATTTCTTCCATTTTACTATTGCAAGGTATTTTGGTTTCTGTATCTGCTGCTGCAGAGCGTCATATGTGAAATGACTCTTCAGTCATAAACTGCCTTTTTTTTTCTATTGCACTGATAGTTTTGTAGTCTCTAGTCTAGTGATAGTTGAGGTTTGCAGAGAAATTCTGATCTTGGTTGCAGCAGTGCAAGTTTGGCATAGTGTTAAGTTTCAAGTTACTTTGTGCTGCAAAGAAAGGCTGTTGTTAGGAACATGCACAATTGCATCCAGTTGAGTTGGATAAAGCTGGAAAGGATAGTAGCAGGTATGGACAGATCTCTTGTTTTAATGTGGAGAACAGAACGTTAGCTTCTGGATTTCAGGGAATTCTGCCTGTATGTTTTTGTAAAGGAATAATTAAATGCATATGGAAAAAAAGAGTTATGTGACTGATTAAATGGGAATGTAGTACAGTTTTCTGTGCTCAGAAACTCATCCTAATAATATTCAGTTAGACTTTTGATAAGTTTTTTATTATTTACAGAGGATATACTGCTTTCTGGAATGATCAGCAGAGAGAAGACTGAAATCAGTGTTACTCTTTAATTTTGCTTTTCTACCTGCTTAAAAAAGAGAGGATTGTCAATTCTATGCCTATGCTATTTATTCCCAGAAAATTAGTTCACTTTGTGAAGAACTACAGAAAAAGGTAAAGCTTCATTTTATGGAAACAGTAGTCAATCTTTATGAAGCAACTTTCATCACTGGAGTTTTTGTTACACACTGCAGCATCTGAAATGGTGTATTCCTTTAAAACTTTTTCAAGCACTGAAACTGTAGTTTTAAGTATCACAGTTGGAGCTGTTATATTGGAAGTGTTTTGAACTCTGGTTTAGTTGGTAGTTTACTCACTATCCTTTTTCCTTTTGTGGTACATCTATATATTTTTTTAAAAACGTGGAAGGACAGGTTGGCTTCCTGACAGAGTTTTGATGGAAAATTTCCTTAATTTTATTTGGCTTTACATTTTTAGTCCAGAGACTTTGCCATAGGCAACCAGTGTACAAAGTACCTGTAATGGCAGCTCTACATTTAGCTGTCAGCACAATGGTATAATCTGCAAACCTTCAGCTTGCCTTAGAAAGGGGAAAAATGCTTCTTTCATTTGGGTCTTGAAGGCAGGTGGTGTATTTGTGAGATCAACATAGTAGCAGAGAGTTCTGGAAGATTTTTGTCAGAAAGTACCATTAAGGTTATAGTGTGACGTTTTCAAAAACTTCAGGTTTGGCTGCCAGTCACCGTTCTTACAGCTCTGTGGCTTGCTGCCTATGATCATTCAGATCATTCCGAAGAGCCACTCATGAGCTCCATACTGAAACTCTCACTCTGGCTTTTTAAATCTTCTTAAGCTTGTACTGTTCCCTTGAGGGAAGTCAGCTGAAGGGGACTCTTCTGCCATTGAGACCCCTAGTCCTGCTTGGCCTGTATTGCATAGCTTCCTGCCTGGCATGCCCTCACTGAGCACAGTGCTAGCAGGTGTTGGCGGTAATGCTGCCAGAACCACACTGCTGCAAGGCTGTGTACTGACAGGGGAAAAAAAAGGTTGACCTGTGAAAGGTGGTCTGCTGATCTGAGAGGCCAAAAAGGACAGGTTTTCCTGTGGAGGTGGAAGAGACACAGCATTGTGAGCCCAGTTAGGCAGGAGAAGAGACAGTACTCTTTATGGACAACAATAGTAGTAGTCTGTAAAAGGAAAGGCCTGAGAGGAAAGAGACACAGTGACAATGATGTCTCATTAATACAGGTCAGATTTTACTATGCTGGAGAACCAGATATCCAGATTCCGATAGAGGAGAATTTGGACTTTTAGCTGCAGTGAGAATGGTAATTTTCTATACTGGTTTAGGAATTGGACTGTATTTTATTACAATTCTGAAAGCTGTCTAATACATAAAAGTCTTCTGTTAGGATTTGTTTGAATTTTTTAAAAAAGAGGGCAAAAATTTGTATCCTTCAGCTCCCATAGTAGAGGAAAAGAATGGTTGATAAAGCTAGTTTAAAAATAGGGTGAGGAATCTGACATGGTCAGCTGCGTATACAAAGCTTACCAAATTACAAAAAGAAATCTAATACACAGTAATGGTGTGCTTCACAATTTCAAAAAAATTTTTACTTCCCACTTCCTAAACTCTTGCAATATTTTAAAGTACCTGTATTCTGAGTTCATGTGGTTTACTGTGTGACATATGAGACCGGGTTATTCTTGGGTCATATTTCTGAGATTTCCCCTGCAACCATAAGGATAAGAAATATGTATTTACATGAAAGATGAGAATATAGTGTGATTTCTTTACTTCAGGAGTTGGAACTTCAGGAAAGACATGACATCTCACATTCCTGTGATAAAATGCTTAAATAGGCAACAGTAAAGTTAGAAGTTGTTAAAAAGTAAAATGAAAAAGGGAAGGAAAGGGAATACAGGACTGGAGCATCCCGTACGTGTTATAAAACAGTTGTTCTCTCCTGTTGTTGAATGTGATTAGATCATTGGGCTTCAAAACTTCTTTTATATTCTGTATTTTTACATTGCTTAGTTTACCATAAGAAAATGTCCATTGAGTAGAGATTACAATCAGACATACCCAACTAAAGGGAAGCCCTCCAACTTTTATAACTCTGTTGGCAATTTTACTCATTTTGGGGACAAACGCTCAGTGGTCTGCTTGCGAGATGTAATAATTCAGCTTTATATCAGGTTTTCAATACTGCTTTATTCTTTCCTTGAAAATAAGTCTTACTCATCTTCTAAAAGAAAAGATTTTGTTTTCAAAGGCTTGCACTTCCGCTTGCTTAGTCAAAGCAAGTTATTTGATGGGTTGGACTGTTATAAATCAAAATTTCTTTTATTCAGCTATAATATGAAAAAGAAAGAGAGATTACATCCGTATTCTGCTCCAGGATTATCCTAAAGAACAGGGGTCCATTTCAGGAAGCAGTTGTGACATTCTTGAGAGCCAATGGACACTTGGGTTCCCTGTGGGCCCGGAGAGAGCTGGCAGATTCTGACCGAGTCCCTTGGTAGGATTGTGCTGATGTATGGCAGACTGTGAAGCCATAGGCTGCTTCCTGATCAGATTTTCAGTTATGATTTATTTATTATAAACTTCGTCAATAAAAAGAGGTGCTGTACCTTTAAGTACTACATGCCGTCTAACGATCAACAGGCATCTTTTGCAAGCTGCTTTAGCCTGTTTCTCCAATCATGCCTGCCTAAGTCAATAACGCATTGCCAAACCTCCTCGTGCATTAAAGGTTACCGTTTAGCTTGTTCCATGAATCACAGCAGATGCATAACTTGGCAGTGACCGTTTCTGTCCCTCCCCTTCTTTGCTTCATACTAACTACAGCCCCCCAGCTCATTGCTGGCTGAGCCCCCTCCCCCAGCAGGGAGAAGTCATTACATGAAGAGATCAACTTACCAGTTGTCTTCAGAGCAGTGGCTGAGAGCAAAGCTCCTGGTCGTACAGTGAGTGCGATACAAAGGGGGAGAGGGAGAAAGAGTCGTACCTAGAAGAACTCGGGGCTGTGATACTGAGACACAAGTGCATCTGCTAGCTGTTAGTACTTGGCAGAGGGTTCTCTCCTCCAGGGTAGCTCTAACTTTGGGTAATAATGTTTGTCAGCTACCTGATACTAACGTTGCTCTGCTTTCAGACAGCAGTGTTAGCAAGACCTGGGGGTGAGGTAAGCAAAGTATAATGTCTTGTCGAAAATCGTCTTGTCAGACTTGTATGTTCTTCCTGTCTGTTAAGGCGGATTGGATGATAATTTTTTTGTGTTGCTAGACATTTTAGAATTGCATTGTTTGCTTCATATGTAAAAAGCTATTGTTTTGGTTTGGTTTAGTTTTTGAGGTTTTGGTTTGGGGGTTTTTGGTTTTGTTTTGTTTTGGTTTTTTTTGCAAAAGCCTATAGGTACTAAGGGAAAGTAGTTTGAAAGTTCGCTTCTTTCGATTTGATATACAATATGCTTTCTGTGAGAGATGACTGATTTGTGCATTTT
Source organism: Cariama cristata (assembly GCF_000690535.1). Lineage (NCBI taxonomy): Eukaryota > Metazoa > Chordata > Aves > Cariamiformes > Cariamidae > Cariama > Cariama cristata. The sequence goes on along the minus strand of NW_009636378.1, from coordinate 35,196 downwards.
TCTTTACTAACATACAGAGAAATACGATACTCTTTGCAGCTGTAGATGGTAGTGTTCTGTTCAGATTTTCTACAAAAAACATGCACAATTGAAAAAACTTTTACAAAGGATATATTTTTGGGGATGTGATCATGTAAAAACTCCAGGCTCCATTAATAATATCTTTTTTGTGCAAATAAATGTAATACTTAGTATGTGGCAGGGCAGAAGGAACTTTATTTTTTAAAAATATATGTCATATCACTAAAGAGGGACTTTATGCATTCTTAGTATGAGAAATCTTAAGTAATGGAATAGAAGAACCCTTGCTATGCTCTAAAAAGTTGCTGCTTGATTTATGAAGAGCAGTTTTCCAGATTTTTTTGTTCTCATCAGAGCAGTTTTTCATCAAGTTCTTGTTCCATACCAGAGCAGAAAATTTCAGCTACTCATTTGTCATTTAGGAAATAATTCATCAAGCGTAGTACTATTAGATAAGAAATATTCCATCTAATGAAGTTACTAGCAGAAAACACATTTGATATGATACTCATTCTCCCTTACTGTAACTGAAATGTGCTGCGTAGTTACACATTTTAAATGAATCATGGGATAGTTTTGTTCTATAATATGCCTTCCTTAAGTAAATCTTCTGAAAACAGTGATTCTACTTTAGAGCTTTGTCTTTTGTTAGCCCTGCATAAGTTTATAGTAGCCTAATAAAGTCCTTTTACTTTCCGCAGTAAAAGAAAGTGGAAGTGAACTGGAAAAAACACCTTGTCCAACAGTGTGTGGTTGCCACTCTCTATAGCTCGTATGTCTAGATATAAACTGTATTTTGCTTTCAGGGTGTTTTAAAAAGAGAAGGTGTTATGGTTTTGACTCAGGAAAATGTCTTTTAATGAAATCTTGTGCTGCCTTTGATCTATTTAAAGCAGAGCAAAGTTTTTAGCAGAGGCTCAGGGAATTGAAATGGATTGATGATCAGAGCAACTGGAAGCTGATCATTGCCCTCTAGTTGTCACTGGAGTTTTTAACTTCCTGGTTGATGTTATTGAACACAAAAAATGATAGATGGACTCACCTTGTCCAGACTGAGGGATCTTAAAATGTGTGGTGGCTCATATGGAAAATATTTCTGTCACCACTGCATGCACATGTGGTCTTCAGAGATCCATATAAAGAACAAATCTAGAGCAGCAACAGTGTTGCCTGCCAATTATCCTCATTAGCAAGTAAAATAAAAGCAATGCTGTGTTCTTACCTGGAAATGAATTTCTGCAGTAAAAGTGCAATGTGGAATGTTTTAGCACTGTGATCCATATGCCAAGTACTTTAAACGTACCGTTCTTCTTAGTTTTTCAGCTATTACAGCAGACAGAATATGAAAAATGGCCTGTTACTTCATCAATGAGTCTTAGGTTGTAGGTTTTAGTAGGTATTGAGAAATTTTCTACTTCATTTTGTTCATATGGCTAATTTTTAAAATTATGTAATTAAAAAATGTGCTATGTCTACTATTTTTAATATAGTAATTCTTTGTCCTGTATTGTAAGAGACCACCAGATAATCTTGTGCATTTCCCTGCTCCAGCTGCAGAACCTTGGCTACATAAATATTATTTCTCTAGGAAATTACTCAGTTAAGATTTTTCCTGTGGTGGACAGACAGTGAATTGAAGACTGGGAAAATAAGTGAGAAGCCATTTTTAAAAGGAGCCTATATTGTAATTTTGTACTGCTTTGAACTGTTCTGTTTACTTCTCTGAATATTTTAATTGATTTCTAGGTATGTATTTTTAAAAATTTTGCTCATAAAAGTGTCAGTTTGTGATAGATTATAAAGTCAATGGGAAGTTGCTTTTCTTGCCAGCTTGCTCTCTCTGTATTTTAATGCTGCAGAACTTTAACAGTTCAAAAAATAGAAAATTGCAAAAATCCAACTGTTATGTTTTTACCCTTACAATTTTTAAGGAACCCCTAACACTTGTTCTAATGTGTGTATAATTATGTTCCGCTTTTCATTTGTTGTGCAAGTTAAGGAATGACTTGGCATGAAGTCAGAGAAACTGCATTGCATCACCTTTCCATTCAGGAGGGAAATAAGGTTGTATAGCTTTGCAACTTAGACCATGTTTGTAGTGGCCAAGACCAAAATTGGTTTTGTGTGCTTCTTAGGAAATGACCGCGACTTTCTTCGTCCATAACTGGATGCTCTAGCTGGTACCTCCTTCCAGGGTCAGCCTTGCTAGACGGTCAGAGTTCAGCTTCCTTCTCTCTGAGGTGTCCAGGAGCACTTGCCCTCGCCAAGAGACTGTTCTGCTATCTTCTGTGACTGAGAAAGAGCTACGGCTAAGTTGACATCAGATTGGAAACCTGTTTGATGAGGAACTAGAAAGTAAAGATGAAGCAGGGTAGACACATGTGACACTATGCAGAATGCATGAGACCTGAACTGCTAATTTCAAAACAATAGTTAATCAAGATTTCCTCCTTCCCACTTCTTCTAATCTGGTGGTTTGGAATTGTATCTAGCATGAAAACTATTGTTTGACTAGATATGTTGGGCTTGAGAAATCTCTGAGCAGCTAAAGTCTTCCTGAGGAATAGCCTGTTGCTGTATTTTCAAGTCTTCCTAATCTGAATTCTCCTCCCATTGTAGCAGTTTTTTAACCTTGTACATTGGCCATGAGTCAGTACTATCAGTACTACTTGAATTAGCACAGGTATCAGTGAAGCTGTGCAAATGTAGTAAAGTCACCAGCCTGGCCTCCCCAGCAAAAAAGCAAAATCAAATTGTATAATTTTAAGTTTTATTTGTATTGTTTTCTATTAGCATTAAAAAAAATCAGTCTAGCTGACAATGTGTGTGGGCAAAGGGGACTAAGCCTCACATGTAACTTACATGTTGATTTGATCTGATTTTGATGTGGCAAGTAACCATAATCTCACTAATCATAAATATACATTATAGATGACTTAAACCAGAACTTTCAACAGGTTTAAGTGACTAGGAACTGGTTTCTAAGATTTAAACCTAATTATTTTCAGTTCTTGAATAGTATTTGTTCAGGTAACAGGATGTTTTGCTACAGTTATTATAATAAATAAAGTTGTTTATAGAAGCAAAATTTTTGTTTAAAAATATGGATACTGTTTAGCTTTAAGAATATCTGAATACTAGATACTGTTTAGCTTTCTTCATAAAGCAGTTAACATGAAGCGTAGAAGATACTAAACAAAGTCCTCAAAGGTTGTTTGAATATATTTTTTAATTATAAATGCTCTGTTTATTTAATCACAGATGTGAAATACTTCGCTTTGGAATCTGGGCATAGAAGATGAAAACATCATCTTCTACCAGCTAAAATGTGTGAGAGAGTCTGAGCACCTTTGAGTCTAAATCTTTATGTGCTACAGAATCTGCTGGTTCTGATTGGTGGCCTATGGGTTGATACTTGGAACTGTTGTTTTACACAGTGTCCCAAGTTGGAAGACCAGGATTAAACACACAGAAATGAAGAGGACCCTATCGTCATGAGCTCCCATTCATTTCTACTTTTGTCGTGGCTGTCCTCTCTGCAGTATGTAACTTGTCCACAGGAACCAGAGAAGCAAAATGAACTTGTCAACATTTTAAAAGATCGTTCAGTTCTGAATAGGTTCAGGTGGCACAGTCCTCACTACACAAATGCAACTTATTGCAAGAAACTTAAGAACACTTACAGGTCCAAAGCATATTTAACTGAAAAACTGGCAAAGGAATTAATGACAAACTTCTGAAGATTTGGCTCAGACATTAATCCAAACTATACACACTTCTCCCTCGTGCATGCATATATATGTGTAGAATTAATTCTGTCCTCTACTGGGCTGTGGAAGGAAAACCTTAATAGAGCCCTGCGTAGAATTCTTTCCTGCCTGCCCAGTCAGTTTCTGAGGTTAGCTGGGGAGTACAGCTCATCCCAACATTGTGACTTATTTCCATGTGGTGCAATATGAATGGAGCTTTCCGTTGCTGATCTCAAAAATAGACTGCCTAAGCAAGAGGAAAAAAACCCAACTAACGACTTGGTCATGGCCCTTTTGACACCGTTTCTTCACTGACTTTTTTCTTGTCAAAGAACTACTCTCTTTCTTCAGACTTTGGTAGAGTAAAACTTCTGGCCTTATTTAGTAGAATCTTCTGGTGTTACACAGTCAAACATGATGCATGTGTGGCAAAGGGTGTGTACTTGTGAAGAGGCATGGGGAGACAGCTGATCAGTGGGTCACACAAGAGTAAGCTAATGAAATTCAGTACATTTCTGTGGAAGGACAGTGCAGAGAATGGGCATGGCAATGCTTACACTACATGACTGTTAATGATCCACAGTTATTGCATTCAGCTTCATGTTACCAGCCATATTGGCATGGCCTTAACTACTGTTGTGTCTGTGGATTTTGTTGTCTTCAATTTTCTTATCCTTATGATAATCCTGTGAGGTAGGGGAGCACTTACAAATTCCTGCACCACAGAGGTAAGATACCATTCAGAAGCTCAAAAAGGTTGTCAATAAGAACAACTTTTAGATATGCTTGGCAGATCAACCTTTCCAGCACTGTGATGGGTTTGTATCCTAGCACTGTCTCCAAGAAACTCTGTATGGCCAGGAAATGAACTAGTTAACGTGTGTCTGCTCAGTTACCAGGCTACAGTTACTGATACAACTTCTTCAATTATAGGCAGGGAGCACATGATATGACCCAATAAAACAAGCATTTCCATCTCTTGACTTTCATGGGGTCAGAATATAAGAAAACATCATTTCTCCCACTGACATACTGACAGAAATAATTTCTCATCTCTATACCTGAGTATTCCCATCTGCAAGCCAAAGTTAATAGGACTTCCATCGATTCTTCTGAGGAACTGAGATGTCACCTTGACTATATTTTCCTGTAAAACATCACCCTTAACCCTTCTGTTTATGAAACTTGAGAGTGTTTGAGAGTCTTTGTGGACTGGTAACTAAGGAGGGATTGAACCATGTATTTATTTAACAGACATAAAAGAAATTTATTTTGATTTACTTTAAAATTACCCTATTCTGAGTTAGAAAAAACAGATGGTAATTTACATATGGCAGTAATTGCTGACATCACCAGTTAGAACGTCTGAAAGTGAGACATACCGTAGTTGATAAATAATCCTGTCAAGTAAATATCCACAGATGTGGCCAAATTATAAGAATTTGCTCTGTATTGCTGTTGCTCTAAGTACTATAGAACAGGTTTATTTGACCTCTGGCATTCTTGCCTTGCTCTTCCTAGCTTCCTAGTCTGTCTCAACTGCAGTATTAGTAACACAACTGTATTTTTGCTTCAAAAATTTTGATGTAAACTTAATGTAGTAGGATATTCAGTTTAATGTTAATTAGTTTTTAGCAAAATTACTCAAAATGTATTCTTTCAGCCTTTGTGATTAGATGGAATAAATGTTCTTCTCAATTTTCTCAATATTTCTGTATGGCTTTTAGTTCTTTCTGTACTGTGTATCCTTGCCTATTCTTGTGGAAAAAACGGGACTGAAATATTAGCGAACTGGTGTTTACTGGCAGAAGTCTGTAAGGATACCTCCTTAATAGCTCTCAGATCATAGGCCGAGATCCAAAGCCTTTTGACTTTGGGCTCCAGTTCAGGCTATGCTGAGCTTCTTGTTCCATGCTATAAACATCTAAAAGACAGATTGAGGGCTACAGTAATTCCCACAGTAATTACAGCATCATGCTCAGTCCTACCATAGTTAAGCTAAATTCATTAAGTCATTACCAAATAAATGGTTACGTGTGATGGATGAGCTAATTTGTTTCTTAGACATGGTTCATAGACCATTTTCTGGAAAGCTGTTCTAGAAGATTGTTGGATTACTTACTAGAGGCATATGTTTTAAAGAATTTACCATGAATTTTACACCTGGAAATACTATTTTACCTAGAAACTAACAGTTCGCAAAATACTTCCTTTATTGTATTTCCTTACCAGTATCAGTTCTCTTGATTTACTTTTTTTCATCTTTGATTTTTGAAGCAGTAATTCACTTAAAGTTGAATGCTAATGAATGTATTTTTATCACTGTGATGTAAATGCTGCTTCTTCAGGCACAGCGAGTTTATCTTTAATTTCTTAGAATTTTAATATTTGTTCCAAGCATGCTGAGCTTATAAATGGAGCAATGAATTTAGGAGGCAGGTAGTTTATATTGGGATGTATTGAAACATATTCACGAACAGCAGAAAAGGAGAGAATAAAATCTAGTAAGTAAAATAAGTCCCTGTAATTGCTTTTAAATCATAACAGTCACTGTATAAATAGGCTCTTCTTCTGAAGAAGACTTCTTTGGTTTTCCTATCTCTTTATGGTAATATTATAAGGCTCTGAATTTTTTTTTTTTAAAATGCTCTGATGTATAATAGGGCACAGGAATGTGTTCCAAGACTCATAAAATCTTTAATTAAAAGAATGGAAACTCTTGTAAACTGCTGGTGGTTGCCTTTAAGTAATATCACTTCTTGAAACACTTACACCCCACCCCCTGAATGAGATTATCTTTCATTTTGTCCACAGCACTGTTAACGTTCTGCATGTGGATGATGTACACTTTTTAAGGAAACTAGCTGACTAATAGAATCACCCAGCCTCTTGCCACCAGTGCTATTCTGGAAATGAGACCTGGCACATAAAAGAGGCTGTGCTAAGTAACTAAACAAACGTCCTGCTGTGAAAAGTCAAGACTGTAACTTTGCTACAAGTTTTCCTGCAGGTATACTGCCATAGATGGATTACTAGCAGTGCTCACTGAGCTGTGGCTCAGAGCCTGTGAGTCAAGAGTTGGGAGGGAATTATGCAGTGATTGGGAACGTAAAGCAAATTTTCACCATGTGGTTGAAAGGCAGTGGATAGAAGGGGAGTGGTATGTGTGACACATATCCCTGTCTTTACTTGATCTCTAGCTTTCTTGATTGTTTCTTCCATAGCACTTACTATTCATTGCTGCCAAAAGAACAGCAGCAGGGATCAAACATCATCTGCTGGTGTGTTTAAGGACCCAAAGGCACCAACACAGCAATTATATCACTGAGAGCAGCTACATTGCTTGTCTTTAAAGACCCTTTCTAAATGAGACACATGAAAGTGGAGCATGAGAGAGTATTAAATTAAAGGTTTGCCTGTGTATGTCATTGCCCGAAGCTGTCAATGTGTTTCTTCATGGGTTAAAGGTATTATTTTCCCAGCATGTGGGTTATGAGGAAGGTTTTATCAAGAGACAGAAGTTTTTGAAAAAATTCTGCTCCCACCTATTTGGCAGACACAGGAGAGTGAGATGAATTAGGAATCAATAAATTAGTCCTTCCAACCATAACTGCTTTTTGACTGTGGCATAATGTTTGCTTCCATTTTTCATGAGAGTTCTTTCCAAAATGTCATGGTGGTGGGAATAAATCCTTTAACATTTTTGACTTAAAGGAAAAATCCTTTTGTTTTTAAAATGTGTTGGTTAGAAACCACTTCTTTCATTGAAAATTTAAAACATTTTTTAGAACCATTTTTTTTTTTAAAGATACTAATAGGTAAGTCATCAGAGGTAAAGGATAACATAACAGTGGAAAGCTTGATATTTTAAGACAAGATTGCCTTCTTGCTCCTTGGAAGTTGGAAGCAATGGTAAAAACATGTGGAAATGCTGCATTTTAATTCCAAACAGTTAATAGATTTACCATAAGGAATTACCCCCTCTAAGGAAAGATCTCTTCTTTCTCTTAATGTAATAATTTCAGTATATTTTTGAAACAAGTTTTAAGTAACTGCTGCAGAGACAACAAAAACACATTTAGTAACATTCAGTGTATGGAGGGTATATTAACATCTGTGCATGAATAGAGCATTTGAAACACGTGCTGGACTCTTGCTTGTAAGTACTTGAAAACTGAGATTTATTTAGTGCTCGAATGAGCAGGTGATAGTGAAGTATTCTAGCCAGGGGCACCAACTGTTTTGATGTCAACTATCAGCCAATATCCTCTAGAAAAGCATAAGGACATAGAATAACTATATAAATGACATATTTCCTCATTAAATGGAAAATTCTATACTGAAACGGTAGAATGTTGTTGTTTGAGCCATCTATTGAACTGAAGACAATTTTGTTAAGTATTTGCTTATATATTTTGATACTGAGAACCTCAGGCACAGATTTTCTTGGTACTGTGGAGGAACTGGAAGAGGATAAGTGAGATGCCCATAGTAGCCCATGTTTTATTATGATTCAGGACATTAACAAAACTAAAGCAAAGCAAAATGCTGAGCGACTGCACTAATGGACCATTTTGATAGTGGAAGTAAGACAATACCTAATGCATCCAGCTGTCATAGTGTGGCTAGTGGGGATTATCTCTGGTAAGACCAAGTCAGTAGAGACTGGGTTGTGTCCTGCCTTTTCTTTCTGAATGGCCACTACTTCTAATTGTCAGATGAGAATGAGAAATAGTAGGAGTGATAACTAATGTCACAATACTTTATTTGTAATGGTAGAAATCAGTTCCTAATCACATAAAAATGGTTAATAACTAAGTAAAATCATGGTTAGGGTTCAAATAAAGGTAAACAATCGTAATAACTTATTCAGAAGAAATTAGAAAGATTAGTAGTCTTATTTTTAGGTGTACTAACTTCTCTTCACATAGCTGTGTCTGTATCAAGAGGCTTTAAAGGAACCTTCGTCTCAATGAGAATCAGGCCAGGAATCTATCAAATACAGTTCTGGTTTCTTCTTTGTTCTCACTCCTAACAAACTACCTAAATATCACACTATTTTAAAGGTGATAATAAATGTTATTTGTTAAGTGTGAGTTTTTTCTGTTCATCATTTTTGCTTTAGTAGTGAATACATCAAGTCATCAGACTAATTTTAATTTTGTCATTCTCACTGCAATAGATTCTGCTTGTGAAAAAAGAACTGTCTGATTCTTTTATGATTTTCCCAAAGGCAATTTTAGGAAAGAATCAGTAAATATCTGTTTACAAGACAAGATACAGTGTACTGAAAAAGTAGGAGTTACTTGGAAAAACGTAAAACATTTTTCCGTGTTTTCAGAAGTCAGTATTGTGATGCACAGAAGTCCATTAGTCCTTGGAAAGAATGGCAGTTGATGTAGCTCCAGTCGTATACGCAACCGTTCACTTTAAGAATTGATTGAGTGCAGATGAGATCAAAAGTTAACATCTGCAGCTGTTTCCAGCTGCTAACTAAGCATTAAAGAGCTGGTGAAGTTATATTTTAGTGAAGGAGAAATAGATCTGAACAAATTTCAATGCTTATAGCACTGTTCTCGCTCAAGTTTCAGGATTGAGTTCTCCTCTCTGTTGAAGAGGAAGCTGGGAATACCTAGTAAGCAAGTTAAAATTTGTAGAGCTTTCACATCTCCCTGTAAAGGATAAGAAGTTAGTTCTTGAATAACAAACTGATGTTGCTAGAAAATGCTAATACTTCTGTGTGAATCAGAAGGAAATCTCCACTTTATCATAAACGGTTTGGCAAAATTTCAGAAAGTAGGAAGTGAACGCCGTTGCTTAAAACATTGTTTGCTTTAAGAGGATTTGGCTATAGATCTATAGAAAAGTAAGGAAATGACCTGAAAAACAATCAGCCTTGTGGAAACTATTGGAGACTTCGTTAGGGAGACATTGCAGGGAAGCAAAAGTGGAGGATCAGCATTGGGAATGTCAAGGTGAAGTCTTGGCTCAGATTTAGATGATGAAAGCCAAATTGTCACTGATTTAAAACTGCCATAAATGAGGTTTCTTTCTCAGCAACTCAGGTTTTAGGAAAGAGTTGTCATTAGCCAAATCCTGCTGCCTTGATTAGGTGCAAGTTTTCCTGTATGCATTGTACAAATATCTGTACAGTGGCTGAGTTGTAAATGCGTTGATTGGGAGGATCTGGAAGTAAATATGGTATCCTGCAACATAAGGAAGGAAAAAGCATCTGGTGTGGGGCATATCTAAAAATAGTAAGAGCTGACTAAACTTTGTGCAAACCATTTTAAATTTTAGAATGGCAATGCTAAAACTCAGGAGAAGTGCTGTCCCTTGTTCATTCATAAAAGTGCTGTGGCATAACAAGTTGTGTGAGTTTTGGGTTTTGGTGTTTGTTTGTTTAAATCTACTTCTAAAAAATTGTCAAAAGGTGGAGACTAGTGAATGGCCTGCGTGTAATTCAAGGAGCGTCCAGGCATGTACTGTGTACCAGTTAATCACATACAGTTCTGCTTGGGTAACAACCTTCTGCCAGTGGGTGGAAGAATCAAACTATGTTTCAGTCTGGATCTTTAATGAAACCAGTCTCACGGAAAGTTAGGTTGTAAGCTGGATGAATATTCAATTAGTAATACTGCGTGGCGGGGGGACGTGTGTTATTTCAGCCTTATTGTTCCTCTTTTTTCCAGATGGTGAATGTTCTCATATGGTAGAACTGCTGTGTGTGCCATCATTGGTGGTTAGTGTTAGTTTTTCTGTCATCTTATGTCCGCACTTTATTTCATGAAGTCTTTGTGCTTGCAAATCTTTGGGCTTGCAATAGATGAGTTCTCAGGCCAAGTCAAAGACCAAAAGCAGTATTTTCCAGTTGTGTGTTTAAGAAAAATAAAAATAGGTGATTATGTCCTAGCACTTTGTGGTATATCAGCAATTATTACAGGATTATCCTAGTTTTCCTTTTCTGGAATTATTTTTTTACCTCTTTATCTGTCTTAAGTACAGAGGACGTTTATGTTTAAGGGAAAAGATTGTGTCAGTGTTCTGATCATTTTCCTGGTAGTCATACTGTTTGGTAATCACAATTGTTACAGTAACTGGTGCAGATTATAATTTTTACTTTTCAACATCAACTGATTAAAAATGAAACAATATACCACTTACATTTTGGTACCCATTTATCAGAGACATGCCCTGTTCAGCAAAGTACTTGAGCATGTTCGCAGCTTCAGGTGTGTGAGAAGTTCCCCTGAAATAGTGTGCATGTGTTTCTTGCTCAGCTAGGACCATAGTGAGCATTACTTTTTGAAAATGATAGGAATTTCTACACAAAGAAATGGAACCACGTTTCCAGCAGTGTTAAGACAGTGCTACTGACAACTAAGGAAAAGTTAGGAATAAAATTAATTATGTGGGACTTGCAAGCATGATTATAAAGGATTCTTTCTAAGTGTGTCGTTCTTATGCAGCATCTTGAGACCCGAATGTTGTGGTAAATGACATCTTCAGTCATGTGAGGTTTATGAAAAATTAATTGGGTCAAGAGTTCCTGGTGGTGCAGATATCAGGAAGTAACATTTTTTACAATTGATTAGTAGTGCTGACATTAATAATGAAGACATTATTAAGAGGGACTTTGTAGTGAAGTTTAAAAATTAAGTTGTCGCATCTGTGCTTCCTGTTTAAAAAAAACTTTTCTTCCTCAAAGAAAAAAGTCTCAAAGCTACTCATAATTTTATGCTTGGGAGAAAAACTATTTAATCAGAATTCAGTAGTTCAGTATGAAAAATATCAGAAGCTAGCCAAGTTATAACTGAAGGAAAAGTTAATGAGTTTTATTGCTTTGATAGTTATTTATTCATTGACTGGGTCCATGGTAGAAGCAACTCTGCTTGTCCATGCAAGAATCAGGTTCTTTGGTTAATTGACTGTCATTCACTGTTGATTTCTGATACTTCAGAATTAATTAAAGCCTAACCCAAAAAAGGAGATAAACAAGATGCATCTTTTTTGTAAATTTGTCCAATAATTTCCTCAGCATTGTTGTCTTAGTATTATAAAATATTACCTTCATGAAATGACTTCTTTTATACTTGTATCCCTCAGCCCCTGCTCTCTCTGCCCTCCCCCCCCCCAAGAAAAAAAACAAACCCAAACATTTACCATGATTTGGTTTAGGTCTATGAGAATATTAAGCCTTTGTCTCAGAGATCAGGTGATGTGTAATTAGCTCTGTTAATATGTTATTCACTCACTGAATTGTCAGACTTACAGATATGAAGAGGTAGTCAATTTTTATTATGCAGTCTGAAATCATTGTACAGTAATTACAGTAACCTGATAATTACAGACCTCTGAGACATCATTGCTTGGATGCTTCAGAGGGTTATAATAATGACGGTAAAAGGATTAAAAAGTCTTCCTTAGCTTTTTTGGGGGGAGGGGGGGCGTGAGAGGGAGTGGGTTTTGTGGGGCAGTTTTTGTTTGCTTGTTTACATGATTTGTTTGTTTGTTTTAAGATTTAGGGCTTCTGGAGGACAAGAGTAAAAACTCAGAGTGCTATCCAGCTAGTGACAATTTTTTTTTTAGGTAGAGTTTACCTCCCTACAGATTTTGGTTTCAGTTTTCTGTTGTAAATGGGTTTATAGGCAAGCAGGCTGACAGCAGCGATATTTTCTTCAATGCAATAAATACCTGTGGGTTTTTTTTCCTCCTATAAAATTTACTTAAAACTTAAATCAAAATTTTGCATTTTAATTTACTAATAGCATATTTCTATGTAGAAGTCCATAGATACGTAAACCAAAAATTAAGTGAAGTCTTCATATTTTTTATACTTGAAAAGGTATCTTTTTTCCTAAATTTTTGTCACACAGATGCGTTATTACAATGCTGAACTATGAGAAATTCCTCTTAGCAGGAGGCATTGTAGTCTGTAAAGTAACAGGACCCACAATATGTACTACTTTTTTGTATTTGTGGTGTTTGGATATGGTTGTTTTGATAAGGTATCAGTACTTTGACATTTATTTCAAAACAGATTCTTGAAGTAAACATAAAAAGAATTTATTGGTCCTAGTAGTATCAATCAAATGAAGCTCTGTGGCTGCTTGTTAAAGGTGAGGTAGTATGGAAAGGATTAAATGTAACAACTTTTCATAATGTGTTGTAGTTAATAACAAGCACTTTTATAAGTAAGAGTCAATGTAAATAGAAGTTCTAATGAAAGTGGAATACTGATAATAGCTATTAACTTGTCACGTTTGCTAAGTCTTGTCATGTTTTAATTCAAATTATTGATCACATCCTACTTTTATCTTAAGATATTTGAAGCGTACACATACAGTTAAGCCATAAAAGTGTAGATTACTGCAATGACATTTAGGTAGGCCTACAAAATATTCTCAGCTGTTTTATGTAAAAAATTTCATACTCACTCGTTCTAAACAGATCATTTTACTGGAGTTCTTCTGTTTGGTTGCCTATCAGGATGTTTACATAGAGGTACACTTCCCCTTATCTCTCCCTTTTGTCTGCTTTTAACTTTGCGTGTAAATTATGGACTTCTGAGTTTGAAGCTGTTTAAACCTTGAAGAATTAGTATAACTGTAATTGTGATACACAGTCATTCTAGAAAATTATTAACAGCTGTTGTTTCTATTGAAGAAAACAATCCATGTGCTTACCAATGTATTTAGATGTACATATGAATGCAAGCATTTAGTCTCTTTGTGATCTCTTTTTATTTCATCAGAACATACCATTTTAAAAATAATTCCTGAATCAGACCAAAAAAAGCTGTCTTTCACTCATTCTTCTAGGACTTGTTATTGACAAAGTGTCCTTGATGTGCTATTGGTATTTATTGTGTCCCTGAGACCAGTGAACATGAACTTTTCATTTCAATTGTATTTTATATCATCTTCTGAATAGAAAAATGTAATGTAATATTGCTTCTCAATTAAGTATACATAATTTGTAATGAATTGCAGCCTTGATGTGTATTTGTGTAGGCTGCATAAAGCCCAAACTTCAGACCACACTGTCAACTTTTTCTGACTGCGAGTGCTAGTAGGATCACTTTCTTCTACATAATCTCCTTTTATCAAAAACTGTGGTGCCTGTCTCAAATGTATAGGTAAGCCATCGAAGCCGGTGTGTTTCAAACTGATCAGATCTCAAAACTTCCCATTGACTAGTCCATGTTCTGCCATATATTTCTTGTCTTGCCTTTGCTTAACTTAAGAGGTGGGAAACTTCCGGTGGTGTCTGTAACCGCGTTAGCGTCACCTAAGTACTGCTCAGCTGTAGATATTCTTCCTTGGTAAACTCGGCTTCCTGAGAATACCTACAATCTTAAGGCAGATTGCTTCACCTGATTGACCTTACTTTTCTCATCTGTTAAACAGGGATAATACTAAATTGTTGGATGTAGAATGCCTACAATGAAAGCTGTATGTCATGATATTCTGAAAATTATTTCTGTTTTCAAGTCCTACATGCCACTCACTTCTGTAACGTTCTATTCACCTTGCCAAACTTACCTTCATCTGGGAATCCTGAGGTAAAATGAGGGAGTCCCAAGCCACAGGGCAGCATCAAAGTGTCCACAAATGGTCTTAAAAATTACTGGTGTCACTAATCCCTTATTAGATATAATGAGGCCCTAAAATTTCTTTTTGAATTGCCTTCATTAACCTGAGTCCTCTCTAACTTGGAGAGGCAGATTTTAAATGTCTTTGTTAACATAGCAAGAGAGGTTATTAGAAGTTAATCCCTGAAGCATGACATTTTGTTATGCAGCTATAAATTTATTTGTGTACGTTAAAAATACAAATGGCTTAAAGTTCAACCCTTTCAGTCTGTCCAGAGCTTAACTCAATGCACAATTGTGGCAGATTTCCAGATAGTGGTTGTGCCAGGCTACGGAGTTGGTTTCCCTGTAGCGGTGAAGCTGAAACCATCTGACTCCGCATACTTGAAGCCAGTTCACTGTTGAATTGGCAGCAGTTGCCGTCAGGCTTCACTTGTAAGAAAATGCTTTATTACTTCCAAGTGTCTCTTTCAGCAAAGAACACTTACAAGACCATAAAACTGTCTGTGTCTTTTTAAGATGTATCATGGCAACCTGGTAGAACAGCATCTATTTTTCATCTGAAGAGCTGGTGATTTCCAGTTATGTAGAAGGCTAAAGTAGTAATATTTACTTGTCCTCTGACTTGTTTCCTGTTGCTGTAAGCTTTGTCCCTTCTGAAATGCACTGGTCTGTGTTAACAATGTGAAGAGTTCCATTCCTCTACTGGCTTTAAAACAGGTGGAGACATAACTGATGGGAATATCTGCTGCAGTATAGATCAGCACTCTTGCCAAAAAGAAAAGTGCCACAGAGCTTTAAAGCCAGTCTCAGTGGCACAAGTTGATAGCTCTTCCCATCTTAATCTCCCAGATAAAATCCATCCTCACTGCTTTTGTGTATGGTAGCTGTGCATGCTAATCCATTTGCAGGATCATCTGACTTTACAAATTCCCTGGTTTTGGCCGCCTTCGCCCAGATTTTTTTTTAGGCAAGTACCACGGTGGCATCATAACAGATTACGTACCACACATGGCTTCCTTGCCAAATGGAAGGTCACTGTGTTTTTAGCTTCTTTCAGGCAGAGGATCCCTTCTGTTCCTGTTACTTGAAAGTATCAAGGGTACGAAGAAGATAGATTTCTTTTTATTGAGAACAACTTTTTTCTGTGAGGAAGGGGAGAATCTATGCCTGTATTACAGATCTGAACTTTTCTGGAAATGCTATTTTGCATTGTGTTGCATCTATTTTCCCCCCCTTAAATATAATTAGTTTAGATTTTGATACAAGAATTTGATTTGGATGGGAAAGCTGGAGTTTTTCCCTTCCTGCAAGTCATGAAGGACTCGCAGTAGGAATAGTGTGGGAAATGAAGGCAATCAGGTGGTAGCCCTGTGCCCTGAGGTTTTGGAGGGCGAGGACACTCACTGACTGATCATGAGACATAGGATTTTGCTGCAGGCAAGTCTTCCATTAACGTAGCTTTTTGATATTTGGAATGCAGGCTTGTGTGGCCCCTCACTTGCAGCAAATCCTTCTTGTCTTCCACAGGCTTCTCTTGCTGAAGTCCAGCAACAACTTTTGTCCTGTGTGATTTTCTCCCAGAGTGCTCTTATGAATCCAGATCAAAAGAGTCCTGCAGAGGAGGAAGAACAGAATAAATAAATAAATAAAAGGATTATTTAAGTTTTTAGCCCTTAAAAGTTACAGAGAGATTTTTTTAAAAATGTAATCTTATTTCTGTATCTAGTGGAGTAAGACTGCATACAGTTCTGTGGGAATGATGGGACAATTGAAATATTTGTGCAGTTCATCCAGTTCCATTAGTTCATTAGAAAGGTTCAAACTGTCTTTTGAAATGTACTGAATGTGGGAAAAGTTATTTTTAAAACTTTTAGAGTTCTTTACATATAACTTCCTCAGATTTGAGTTTGAATTGAGGGCTTCCCACAAGTTAGCAAGCCAGTTAATTTCTCTGAAGGTCATGTGTAGAGTATTGTAGGTTAGATAAATCTTTTGAAAAATACTGTGTGTGGTTGATACACAGGTGAGAATGCTTTGTCTTGGTTTCTTCACAGGTGCAGAACAGAGAATACTGAGGAGATGTGAAAAATTAGTATGCAAGAG
This sequence comes from Cariama cristata, assembly GCF_000690535.1. Taxonomy (NCBI): domain Eukaryota; kingdom Metazoa; phylum Chordata; class Aves; order Cariamiformes; family Cariamidae; genus Cariama; species Cariama cristata. Next base: position 18,726 of record NW_009636378.1, on the reverse strand, counting down.
ATTTCTGTCTGTTTCCTATTACTTTTTTAATTCTGATGCCTGTGTGAATCCTGAATCCTTAAATCTCCATTCAGGGAGGGAGGGAGAGGTCTAAACATCTCTGATAGTTAATTTCAAGTAGCAGATTGAACTGTTTTACGTGCATACTGGCAGAACAGAAGAGTAGGACTTAAAAATATCAAAAGGCAGAACTTAAGGTATTAGATTTTTCGATAGTGGTATGTCATGCAGTCTTATCAAGCTCTCCTGCTCAAAGTCAGCAAAAAAATTCAGTTATTTAATTTATCAAAAGTTGAATTTTATGGGGGTTGGAAACCTATTTATGAATTTGAATCTAAACTTGAAAGAAGCTAAAAAGGGGGAGAAGGGAAACGTGCAGAAGCAAATTAAAAATGCAGCATAATACTTAAATTGTAGTTCTGTGTAATGTTGAAAGTTGGCTAAAATTGGTTTAATCAAATTTGTGCTTCATTGTAAAGTTTTTGTTTCACTTCAGTTTGAACCAGTTTTCAGTCTCAAACCGTTATTCAAGTCCCCACGTCTGTTTTCTCACAATACTTCATGGTGTTTGGGGCTGTCCAAATCTGAGAACATAGACACACAGAGTGCATGTACATATATGTGAGAGAGAACATACTTACCCAGGCAAGTGCAAGCATACTAGGATGCCTTGAATACCCAAAATTGACATGTCACCACAGTGATATTCTAGCTGTGAAGTAACAGTTGGTTTTGTGTTCTATGAAGCATTTCTTTGAACTTAAATCTTTCTACATCTCAGATATTCTCCACAGTTTTCTAGTGGGGCTGTGAGACATACTGAAGAATAGTATCCCATGGGTTACAATAGGCCACAGATAAGATGAGGTACACAGCTTTAAGCAAAGCTTCTCTCTCATGAGATACACAGCTCTAAGCAGAGCTGCACATTCAAGTAATCATTGCCTGCCTTTTTTAGAGGAGTTTTAATTTTAGGTCCCAGTATTTTTTTTTTTTCATGATTGCCAAATAAGAAGTTGTACTGAAAAGCTGTAACTGCACACAGAATTAGTGTCGTCATGGTCACTTAACTGTCAATAGTCATACAAGCCTTTCTCTATTCCTTTTGTCATATGCGTTCTACAACATAATGTAAGTAATATGAAATTATTAAGATGCTCATTTATATATTGTAAAGTAATTTATGATTTTTGTGGCTGGAAACATGAGCTACTTACATGCAGCAATGACTTTCACTCACATTTGCCTCATATTCTCCTTAGCTTACAAGAGCCACGTATGTTCTGAGCCAAACCCAGCAGTTCTTACCCAGGCAAAACTCCCACTGACTTCAGTGACTTCAGTGGGAGTTTTGCCTAAGTAAAGACTGAAGGATTTGGATCACCAAACTTAGAACATAGAGTTTTCTATAACCTTGGGCTGAATTGCACAGAAGTCAGTGGGTGTTTGGAGGAAAAAGGAAATACACTTTTTTCTACAATCATTTCAGCCTTGTTAGTGCTGAAGTTTAAAAGCATTCCTTTTGAGAAAGCCCAGGTTCTAAACTCTGCCAGTGTCTGGGGCTGGGGACATTAAGAATTACAGTTAGAATTCTTTGTACTTTACTGACGAGTTTAAGGAGATACTCTTCAATGAATTAGAGTAAGTATTAATATGGTCGGTGGTTTTTGTCATGCAGTAACAGAACAGATGTTCTGTGAAATACAACAGTGTACTTGCTTTCACTTGCTTTAAGTTTAAATATTAACAAATCAGAGTATTAGTGTTTTACACCCACTTTTCCCTCATGCCTGTGTCCAAGCAAAATGCAAGAATTTGGAGAAGCAATCTGGAGTACTTATTATAGCAAAAACATAGCAGTAGCATCTTCCTAGCTATTTGTACAACAGAGTCGATGAGTTCAATACTGAACAGGCTGTGAGGCCTGGAATTTTTCCTGTGAAATTAGTTTTTGTACTTTCACACTCATAGCGGTTGGGTATGTCAGAAATGCGGCCAGTTGAAATGTTCCTGTGAGCCAAGGTGGTGGCTGATAGGAATTGCACAGGAGTGTTTGCTTTTCTAGGAGCAGTTTATCTGCTCTCTTTGTTGGTGTTTAGATTAGGTACCACAGTAGCTCTAATCTGTGGTGTTTCACATAGTGCTGGAGAACATAAGGGAATGTGGAAACAGAATGGGGAAACGTTGATGAGACCCCATGCTGAACCTTGGCATCCTGAAACCCTGCCTCTGGATATAAATCCTGTGGTGTATCCTGTGGCCAAAACTAGGAGGAAGAGAAATCTGCCAGGGAGGTCTGGAGCCGCACAGGACTGTAGGGAGGGGATGGAAGGGCTGAATCCTAAACCATGATAGTTTATTCAGGCCTACAGGTTTCATAGTCCTGTTTAAACAGTGTATGTCAACCCAAACTCTTTGTTAATGTTAGGCAGACTTTGAAGATTTTGTGTCAGAACTTCAAAGTGCTGCTAATTTTGCTCTAGGGTAGAGAGTAGAATATTTAGGCTCATTCTTAATTCTAGCATCAGGTTTCTAAAACTCTCTACAATATGACTTTTCTTTATACTGAGACTGTATGCGTTGCATCCAGAATAATAGAAATTGTTCTTTTGGAAACCAGTCTTCACATATGGGCAAAAATACTTACGTCCTGATTCCTTTGAATCTGTGCGTAGAGATTTTTAATGAATAACTAGTAGGAAACATCATGTAGTGACTTTTTTACAGCTTCATATGAAGTAGTGGTTGCAATCTGGGATAAATTCTTCAGAAAGAAAATATTTTAAAAGTAATATGGTAAGTACATAATAGGCCAAATTCTGTGGTCTTCATAAAGTTTCCTGATCCTACATTTTGCAAGTATGTGCTCCTTGCATAAACTACTTGAATTTCCTGGTCATTGATCCTGCTCAGTGTAGTGGAGGAGCAGAGAATTACTTTTCCTCCTGTCCTGTTAACTGTGTGCTTGAATATCTATTTGGTCTTATGCTACAGAGCACAGAGTGGTGGAAACTCTTGGCTCTGCTACATGTGCAGAGCACAGAGTAGTGGAAACTTCTGGCTCTGCTTCATGTTAGTTTGCACTTAGGCGGTTTATTCAGCATTGACATTGGATTGTGGAATCTTTTCTAGCATGCTGTCTTTGTAGTCTGACAGGGACAAGGGTCCCCACTACGACATAGCTCACCCTCACTTCTTGAGCAGGAGGGATGTTGGCAAAAACTCATCTGGACCAATCCTGCAAAGGTCTGGGAATTTTGACAGTCAGGCAGAATTTTCCAATGAAGGAGAAGTACCTCACATTGTAACTGTCATTATCACAAGCAGTGCTGTGCTTTATCAGTGTGAAATAATAGGAAAATTTGAAGACATTTTAAAGGAAAGTCTTTCATCTAATTGCCCGTACTAGTAGTGATTACCTTATCTTTGAGTTGTCATTTATAACACACCAGTTATAAATAACCTATGCGTCTAAAAGCTGGGTTGCAAAATAGTAAAATCTAGCTTAAATGCCTAATTATATATCCATAAAGAATGAGAACATCAGACCAAGCACATCAGTCAATCAGTAGAAAGTCAAATATTTCTGCTTTTTGACAAAAATGGTGGTTTCTGGGAATAGGCAATAACTGTTCAGGAAGCAAAGATTAATACTCAGTGATGCTTGGTAAACCAAGCAAAATAAATAAGACTTGCAGTCGTTCTCCAAATTGAGAGGACAGATCTCAGAAAACTATCTGTTAATCTACAGCCTTGAGATTAGGACTCTTACATAGTCCCGACAGAATTTAGGAATGTGAGAAAACAAATTTTGAGTTGAACAGAAAGTAGAATGAGAGTAGGTGATATGCTTTGTATTCTGATATTTTGACAAGACTGAAGTAGTGATTGATTTAATGTCAGAATGATAATTTACTTAAGGACATAAATGCATTCTAGTTCTTAACTGCTGAAGCATACTTTTAATTTAATTCTTTTAAATTTTAATTAATTTAACTCCTAGTGGTCAGATGGTTTAGTTACTTGCACTTGCTTACACTTAATGTTTGAGAAAAGGCAGAGGGTGGGGAGAATCAGCCTGGCATTAAGAAATAGTCTTTACTTAAAGTTGCTGTGTGTCCACCATTCCATATATTTAGTGATTTTTCTCTAAAGATTAAAATTACACTTGTAGTCGGTGTTGTAGTAATATAGGCTCTCTCAGATTAACAGTTTTAAACCGTTAACATCTTTCAACAATGCCAGGGAAACTTTTCTGTAAGTCGTTTGTTTTAGAACAGGTGGCTAGCTTGATGATAATAATGGATTTTCAACTTCATTGAAGATGTGGAAAAGTTTTAAAATTCTAGAAAGAAGTATTCCAAATTTTATCTAACAGATTAGATGTTTTCTAGGCGTAAAATTAACATGAAAATATGGCTTGCTATGGAGCTCACCCTGCAAATCTTAAGAAAATATCTTAGAGCTCACTGAAAATTGTCAACAGCTCATTGTGAAACAGTAAGTGTTGTAAAAGAGTCCTGATTGTAATTTTTACATAGACATTTTTCAGTGTGACTCATTTGTTGCCAAGTGGGACTTTGGTGGTAAAGGACGGTGAGTCTCTATGAGGATATTTACCCTAGCTTTCTTCAGTTTAAAGTTCAAACGGATCTGCAGTGTAGAAATGTTGGGTGTTCTGGAACCATTCACTCTCCTCTAGAGTTGAGTTCTTATCTGCTGCTTTTCAGAAATCAAGTGTTGCATTAACAAATGCAACAACCTGTGGAAACCAGTGTAAAATTTCACAGAGGCTGGAAGATACTGCCTCATGAATAGTTGATGAAGACTGTCCTGCATGTGAACTATTTGTCCTGTTATTTCTTTTAATTCCTTTCTTTCACTAAAACTGAGATTGAAAAGCTTACAGATAACAAAGGCAATTTCTTCAGCAAACTCTTGAACACCAATAGTCTAGTCAGGCTTAAGCCATGGAAGCCACTTGCTTCATTTCATTTATCTTTAAAGTTTCAGCAGATATTAAGTGTGCAATCACAGTAAAGGGAACTCAGATTTGTAGGTCAAGTACTTCAATTGCTGTAAATGATTTAACCAGACCAGACTGAACCAAACATTAAGCCAGTATCATCCATTTAGTTGTTAGAGATGCTGGAAATTTTAGATGATATCATTAAGTTCTTTTTAACTGTTCTTTTGTAACTAGTCCCAACAACTTTTATGTTAGTGCAGACTTCACTTTTTACTTGACAGTAAGTACTATATAGCATAAAAGAGAATTGTGAAGTTGTACCGCATTTTTTGGAATCTGCAGCAGCTTTGAGATGTGCATTCTAGAAAACTAGAATAGCTGCTGGATTCTTAGGTGTGATGAACCTGTGTGGTAGTAAGAGGTAAGCAAAATTGCCATGAAGGTGTCAAGTATTATATCTTGATTTTACGAAGGATTCAGCAGGTAGTAGAAGTTTAAATGTATTGAAGAGTTTTCTTGTTCAAGAACAGTTGGTCATCTGCTCCATAAGCGTGGTCAGAAGGTAGATTGGTTATGCGTGGTACGCCAGTTCCACTAACATACACTGCAGAATTTAACTAAGCAGAAGTGTGGTAAGTTTATTGTAATTTTTGTTCATTGGTTTGTCAGTTCTTGCATTTCTTGCCTAATCCTGCCAGAGAGAGTGGATTTGGAAAGAGAATCATCACAACTACAGTAACAATATTGGTAATTTGGCTGAGCTTCTCTCCCACCTGGGTGTTCCAAGAATTATCTCTTACCTACAAGGATCAGTGATGTAGTAGTCTAGTATGCGTTCACTCCTCGAAAGAATATACTGAAAGAGGATGTGGGTGTGAGTTAACAAGTGGATCAGGGTTAAAGAGGCAGTGATATCAAAGATTTTGCAGTTTTCTCTCTGCCACCTTCCTTTTGAGAAACATGTGATTTCCTTTTTCTTTTTTACTACTACTCTGTAAGATTTGCTGAAATTAAAGCAGTGTTCTTGTTGAAAACTACCATCTTCTGTTAGAAGCGTTAATGTTTGTGTGGTTTTTATCTGCCCTTGTAGTAAGCGATGTCTTCATTGTATCCAGAAAGGAAAACATTTTGTACTAGGAGATGGTAAAAATACTCGAGAAAGAAATACTGAAACAGTGAAGAACGATATGCATCTACCTTCGTGAAGTAGATTCTTTTTTGCTAGAATTTTGAATGTGTCCTTATTAAGTCAGAAAGAGTAAATAGGACTGTGATGTTATTTCATTATTTACCCTAATACTGCATTTCACTAGTCTTTTAAAAGTAATTTAAACCAACAGATGAAATGTAGTTCAAGAAAAAGGGGTCAACTAGCATAAATAAAAACAGTTGTGTTCACGTTGGGAAACGGACAGTAGAAGTGTATTTAGTTTGTACAGATGTAGGAAATTAAGGTGATAAAAATCTATACAGTATTTTATGGAAGGAGAAAGTGGGTTTTTTTATGGTAAAATCTCAACACAAATTGATTTTACCACTCACACTCACCTACCCACGTGTGCTCTGGAACACCAAGACATATCTGTCAAAGGAGTTTGGCTGGGATCGCTTGTGTGTAACGTGGAGGGCAAGGAATGCTGGCTGTCCATTCCTCACTCTGTCTCCTGGGTTGTCTCTTGCTTGGTGAGAAAGACTTAGGTTTTTGACAGATCTCTTCTAACCTAATAGCTATTTAGGAGTAACTTTTTGACTCAGAAACTCACTCCATAAATCCAAAGCAGAGTTGCTGCACGTTGTCCATTTTTTTCTTGTTAGGGGTAACTTCATGGCAACAGTCTGTCCTCCTGTTGCACCAACAGGAAAAAGAATGATAAATGTGACCTGCTGTAGCCACGTTGCCCTCCTGCTTTTGCCAGAGTGCAGTTTTCCACTGCTGAGTCGTGATGCAAGTGCAGGTGTTCTGGTCTTGATACAAACATCATGTTCCTCTGTTTTATTGTAATGAACAGTGTCCTTTGTTATCAACACAGGCCATTTTTTTTAAATCATTGCTTTGCTATTTCTTCCGGAGCTCATATATGTTTTCATCCATACCAATCTTAATGGTTTTGGTACAATTCTCTACACAGACTTCTGTGTCATTTTGAAGATGTCAGTCATTCAGTGTTACGATTCACCTCTATGAAAACATTATGAAGACACTATGTCTTACTGTCTTTTGGAATATTTCAAGAAACTGCTTTTTGTAAGAGTTTTTACAGTGCATTCTCTAGGCATAACTGTAATCCAGCTAATGAAAAATAATTGAAAATTTTCCATAGGAATAGAATCACTTGCCAACCATCAACTGGCACCCAAATGGAGACTAGTCTGTACAATTTGCTTGCTTATTAAATTCTCTCATTGATCTCTGCTGATCTAATTTCTAATCTTTTAATTGATCTCTTTACCTTAAAACTGATTTTCCTCAGCCAGCACTGATGTCTTCACAATCTCTTCTAATTTCACAGCCAGTCTGTCATCACTAAAAACACAGTGTAGTAGCATTATGCAACATGCTTTTAATTCCTTTACGCTGTTTAAAAAATTTCCTGGCTACAGTAAATTTTACTACAACAACAATGTACTATCTGTCTTCTAATAGAACTCTGGAGTTTCATCTGAACTGAACTATCAAGCAAATTTTTCATTTATTTTATTTAATTTGTGAATGATGTAGATATTAAATGTAGAGGTAAGCAACACAAATGCAGTCTAGAATGTTCATGTGGAAATATATTTATTCGTACACAATGAGTTGTCTTTATTGCATGACTGCAGACACATGCTGGATAATAACATAACTATGATTAGAATAATGCTTTTCAGGAAATTCATGATGGCTTGTGGACAGCAATTTATATAGCCCTTCAGGTATTTTGGTATAAGTAGATATTGCATGTTTTGGTAGTGCTCCCTGATTCCTTTGAGGACTAGTGAGCGTGCCATCCTGTGACTTTCCGGTTCCAAAGTTATGTAAAATAAAACTGCCTAGAAACTGTTCCTGCAGGCAGTTTTGTTCAGATGAATCTTGTGGGAGTAAAGACCTGGATTGTGTCGAACTGCAATTTGTAATGTTTTGGAAGCATTAGCTCCATTTTACTACTTTTTTAAAATTTATAACCACCTAGTTGACTTAGTTTAGTTTTAGGACTCATGAAAGAGTTTGGCTTAGTTTTCTGGTTGATTTTCGGTTGATTTCTGAGGGCAACTGTACAGTGGTACGGTTATATCAATGAATTCGTTTTTTCCCCTCCTTTTTTTCTTCCTTTGTGTTTGCATTTTCTTTCATCTCTAGTTTGTTACGGGTTTTTTAATACTTCGTTGTATTAGTGCACACATTTTTGAAATTACATATGCTTCATATATCATTAGACGTGTATACAATTTTCCTTTTTCAGTCACTCTCCTGCTTTGTGCACATATGATAATTTTACTGTGTAATACAGCTGATGAAGTGGTGGACATGGTTAGTTGTGAATGGTTCTGCAGGTAGACTATGCATACCAGTAGAAAATTTCATTCCCTCCACTTAGTCTTGCAGAGAGCTGCTGGGAAATCCTACCTCCTGTGGTTCCTCTGTGGTTAGAGAATTTTGGTCTTTGGTGTATGCAAGCTACTCCCATTGCCTAGGAGAGCACTGTGTTTCTTGAATATTTACATAGGTATGAAGGCAGAAAACAGATGCTTGCATAAGCATTGGCAAATTTGATCAGGATATTGATTAAGTATAACAGCAAATACAGCTGCCAGAATTCTGTGCTCTGGACTATTTTATGAATTTATTCCAGGTAGAAAATCACCTCTCTTCCTTCTGTCCTTCCTCGGATAGGAAACCAAACAGTATGTTCTCTTGGCTGGTTTTTTCCTTGCTTGCCATTGGTATTTTGTTGGCTGTTTTCATGTACCTTTTGGCTGTTTCTCTAATTGGAAGAACCTATGTTTGCCAGAAATTTTATTGACACTGTACTACCTGCTTTTGCAGTTACTTGTTTTGTACTAATTTGTGCCAAGGAAAAGACCAGACTTTATTTTGTTCGGGGTTTTTTGCTGTTGGGTTTTTGTTTGTTTGTTTGGGGTTTTTTTGTGTGTCAGGCGAGTCTGGACATATTGCAGGATTGGAATGAGGAAATGATTCAGATGTTTGTTTTTTCTGCAGTCTTGTAAATTAATGTGTGTGGATGCTGTAGTTAGTGTCATTTTTATGATAACTAATTACTGAGCTGTTTATGAAATATCAGTATGAGGTACCTCGTGGCATCTATTTGGGTAGAGACAGCTGCATTTCAAAGCTCTTAAATGTAGATGCTTAACATATTGTTCTGGGATATATTGTAATTTTTATTGCTACTATATACATATTTATGACACTTTTCTTTTAACTTCTGCTTATTTGTAGCACACCTTGTGAAGTTATAGCTCAGACCTGAAGACCTCATTCAGGGCCTTATTCAGAGTGAGATCTCCACCGTAGTCAAAACTTGCAGTGGAGTTAGGTCTTTGGGATGTTTTGTTGAGGTGAATTTTCAGTTTTAAAGCATTTAATAGAATTAAAATGACGTTTCTTTCATACAGGAGTGCTTAGTAGTCCTGGTAAGCAAACACTTAAAAATGTTTAAAGATGATTACTCCCTAAAATTGTTTAGACTTGTTTTTCATCTGTCCTGTGTTCCACTCCATGTCCATGTTAGCTTTCATAATGTTCAGTTAGATAGGCAAATCCTGGAGAAGTGGCTGTCTAGGTAAGCTCAGCAAACCGGAGCAGAACGTATTTGTTATCCCAAGACCATTAAGTAACCATATAGTGAAAAATATTCTGTTCTTTATGATTTTATTTTTCATCTGGGTAGACTTTTTAAGCACTAGTGAAAATAAAAATGCAAATGAAGTGACAGACACTTGGAAGGATGATGAGGCTGGTCAGTTCTGTGTCTGCTCTTGCAAGCCTTGTCCTTTATCAGTGGGGAATGTCTGCTTCTTAAGAAATTTAGAATACAATAAGCACATAAGCCTGGTGAAAGTGGAGTATATCTCAGCTCATCAGAAATGATACGTGTGTGTGGATGAATTTCTTATGTTGCCTAAAGACAATATAAACATAAAGCTAAAGGTTTTCTTTTGTGTTACATGAAAAGGTTTATGTAATTATCCCATCAGCTACAACTTACCTGACTACTTAACCAGTGTTTTAGCAATTATCATATAGGAATTAACATAGGTTAGCAGTTATTGTTTAGCAATAGTTCATACGTTTCCCTGTGTGGAACAGTACAAAGTATCTGCAATATATGGGACATTGTGAGGTAACTTACAGACAAGTGGTGATTTTTATGAGCAGTCACCATATGTTTTATAGTTACCAATGTGCACAAGATGATCTTAGTGTTTTATGTAGTTTGGCCTTTTGGTATTTTGCTTTACTTTCTGCTTCATATGTGTGTGCACAATATTTAAACTGGCACAACCAGGATGAGGTGGCATATATATGCTTCTATGTTAAAGTTATTTGTTATTAGTTAGTATTTAATTTGATTGAACCTAGACTAGAATTTCTGTTGTAATTTAAAAAAACACTGGAGAAGAGGGCATGTAATAATCTAATCTGTCTGCTAGTATTTTGATTTGAGATAGTAGGCTACAAAATTCACTGTCATTCAAAATTTTGAAATCTTCATAGCACAACATACCTACTTCTTCAGTTTTGCCTATTGCAAAAGAAATTACATAATCTCATTGACTGAAATACTGCCTATTCCTTTACTTGAACTGATCCTAGAGAACTGCACAGGCTATTAATTTTGCATTTGGGTACTAACAATTTCTTTGGCAGTCAGAGGAATAATGTAGGGTGGAATTTAGGCCCTCTTTATTCTTTATATAGAATACATTTTCTGAAACAAGCTTTTCTAAGCAAAGGGAGTTCCTACCTGTTCTCAGCAAATTATATTAACTCCCATGTAAGTAAAGCTGGTCTTGTTTTTGGCTTTTCCTTTTCTCCCAATTTAAAATAACAAAATACGAGATGGAGCTTCATGCTCGCTCTTCTTAGCAGAAGCGTTCTTTGGGATCGTGCAAGTCTCATATGCCTTAGTCTAAGATACTTATTTTCAGTAAGGCTTTGTTATTCCCATTTCCTAGAGGTCTTTACCTTAGAGAAAGCTTCTCCTAGGTTTTTGGATGGTTTTACGTATCAAAAATCTCTTTGTTCTTCATACCTGATAGTCTTGTGTCTCTGCAGTTGGCCAGTGATTATATTGTGGTGGGCATTACAGTAGATGTTTAGGAAAATCATGATTAAATAGCATTTATAAGGAATTGAATACTTTTTCAAATTCAGAGAGAAGTTGTAGGCAAGTTAGAATCTGATCAGGATACAGACACCAAATTCTCTTGTCAATTGTATGTGCCATAAAAGCTTAGACGAGTAGTTGTGCTCAAAATGGATTTTAATTCTGTTTTGATGAATAGCATAAAAATTATTCCACAGTTTTTGAGCTGTGGCCTTCTAGAAGACAGAGCAAGCAGAACAGTCTTGGACAAGAGAACAGTTGTCTGGGGTGACTGGCTGGATGTCAGAGAATTTGCACTGTTCAGATTGTGATGGGCACTTGTATTTACATTGGACAGTTGGAGTTTCTGTACCAACCTAAATATTAGTCAGAGCGCTGCTGGTTGCGTAGGATGAGTTCAATAAATCACAGTCCAAAGACACTGGGAAATTTAGCTAGGTGGTAGACACATCTCATTAGCTCTTGCTGAATAATATTATGGAAGAGTGATACATTTTTTCCACAGAGTTTGCCTGATTGAGAAATCTTTTTTGCAACAAATGAAGTAACAGAATTACTGTTGAGTTCAGTACCCAGATAAAGTATGTAGGTGGTTAAGAACAACATGTGTTTTATCATGTTGTCGTTGTCGTCCGTCCCTGTCCCGTCCCCCATCCCCGCCATGAATAAACAGATACTTGAGTGATAAAGTAGAGAGAAAAGATTGGAGAAAAGCATGTAGGATTGAAAAAGGAATGCGACTCAAATTCTTCACAGCAGCTAGCAAAGTAATGTTTTTGCCTTCAAACCACAATAGATATAATAGAGCTAAGTGAAAGAAATCAACAGATTTCTATTTGAAGAGTTCTCACTGGCAGAGTAATAAATTTTTAAAAGGCAGAATTAAATGGAAGAAAATCCTCAGTTTAAAGCCAGAGGAAAATTTGTATTTCTTTCCAGCAAAAGCCTAAATGTGGATCTGCCTTGAATAGAAATGTGGTGTTACTTTGGCTTCTTGTAATGTACTTCATCAGGCACTTGAGGTAGAGAGAATAAACCTTAAAGAGTAAGAGCCCTAGAAGAGTTGGTTTTGTGATTTTGCTGGGGATCAAGAATGGGCAGACTATGTGGTTAATCCTATCTGTCATGTCTTGGCACAAACAACATGTAACAATTAAATTACATCAATGAGTTCACTGGTAGTTTGGAGTGAGAGATTTTGAAATGTCTAAAATACGACTGAAACAGGTTGTGTGTAACTAGTGCCATACAGTGAGTGAGGGAGAATATTACCTAATCCCTGAGGCCAAGCTAATTTACTAACAGATGGATTGTACATTCTGAGAATGGAAGTGCTGGAGAAAACGTGCATGTGCTTTGCTGTTAGCATGATAAATATAATAGATTGTAGTTTTCAGTGTAGAAGTCAAGCTAGAAAAGTACCTTCCATTGTTGAATGTGAATTTGTTGAAAGAACTGCTCAGTTCCTGTTGCTGCAGCACATCAGTGCTAGATAATCCCTTGGATTTTGGGGTGCCGTCAAAGCGGATAGGAATACTGTGAAAATCTACTTTCTCTTGTCTGAGTGGTACCATTTCCCACTCAGGGCAGGGAGAATGCTGGATTCAGTCCCTTGCTCCTGAGTATTAGGATGGCTTTGCAGGTTGGTAATGCAGGTTGTGACTTACTTAAACCACAGTGAGGACAGAGATGTTGGATGTATATAGGCAGACTAAAGGTAAAAACATGGTGAAATAGATCCCACTTCCTACAGTCGGCTGTTTATGACGTTCTGGTGTTTAAAGAGCTGAAGCGTTTCTTCAGAGGAGGGCTGAGGTTAGGCCTTAGTAGATGTCTGTAAACCATCTTCCCCGACAGACATAGGCCTAGTTCTGTTGTGGAACATGAAAATGGCTGTGCAGCCTTCAGAGCAGTCCAGGGGCAATGATGAAAACCTGTTGTGAATGAGGGTGAACTTGGAGCAGCCAAGAATCAGAAATAAGTAGGAAGCCGAAAGTACTGCCTGCCTGCACTCTGCCCCATTTAAAACACAGACTCTGAAGCCTGGTTGGTACTGTCTATTCCCTTGCAACGTGCCTTGAGTCAAAAGAGCATTTATTGAATGCCTCACCAAATAAGTGGCAAGCCAGACCTTTCAATAAAATCTGTAGCATTTTCTTACTAAGAAAGAATGTTCCTTACCTGCTGGTGGTGCCACCTCACCTACTTAGTATGGGTGTGGTGTCGGGGTACGTCTCTGCACCTCTGTGTTTTGGAGCACCTCTGGCTCTTAAAGTCTGACCTTGGGATTTAATGAGGAGTTGGGGATGGACAGATAAAGAGAGTTTGAGAGCATATTGAAAGATATACTTTCATATTGTCATTCTCCTGTTTGGAACAGTCATATGAGCTTTCTTTTTTAAAGAAGGAAAGCTGCAAACTCCTGCTTCCCCCAGAGATTCCCTCATGGAATCACTTTGACTCTCATAATGGCCAGCAAGTGTTTAAAAGTCATTAGATTAAAAATCCACTGGGTATCAGGTGTTTGCTGAACAGCTGAAGTATTAAGGCTCAGAATCCTTCACTACAGTTTCTGCAGGTTCTGGCTGTAAACTGCTCACCCTCTCCTCTTATGTCCCTGTATTGGGAGAATATGCTTCCTGTAAGTTGTGCTTCAGTTTCTCTTTTTGTCCTTACCACCTGCTGACTGTCCCTTCCTCGGTCACATATAGTAAAACACACTGTTCCTGAGCTGCTTTTACTGCTTCAGTGACAGCAGGCCGTTTTCATGCACTTTCTTTCATGATAGTAACAGTTGCAGGCAAAGTCTTGAACTTACTTGAAACTCTGGAGCATGCACAGTATGGCTAGGGTATTTTTTTAGTGTTGTGCTACCCAGTTCTTAACAAGCCTGTGTTGACTAGATGCCATGGTGATACTCGAGGGTTTAAATCTTGACTAGACATGGACATGGTTGCATAAGAAGAGAAAAGAGCACGTCCTTGATACTGTCTCAGCCTCCTTGCCAAGTTTGAGCCCCTGATCTTAAACAAGAAAAGTACAAGAATTTCTGAGTAAACCAGTTATAAGTTCTTTTCAAAAATATTTACAAATCACAAAATGTTGTGTAATCCTAGTTTTTGGAAAAAATGAAATTATTTTTACTGTTTATTTTCTTTGAAAAGAAATGTTCAGCTTGTTTCAAGTACCTGGCAAGGAAATTTTCAGTGTGGGTTGTTAAGTTTTGGCAGAGCTATAACCATCTAAAAGCAACAAGGATATTATTGGAAAGCATTTGAAAATATTAGCCATTACTATAGTTACCAGCTCTGCCTCTATTTCTTTTTTCTTTTTTCTTTTTTTTTTTTAGCTAAATTGTAACTTGAAAGATTGCTGGGGATGAAATTGCATCAGTGCACTCTCAAAAGTGGGTACACCAAGGTGGAGAGGAAGTACAGACATAAGCCGGGTGACAGGGAGCACAGCAGGGTGAAGAAGGTCAAATCAGTAGTTGGATTGGTAAGAGATCCCTTCTGCATTGAGTTCCTGGGTGTCGCTGCTGTTTGGGCCATGCACCTCATAGTTCTCAGTAGCACAGTTCCAGGTGTAACAGGCATAATTAAGCCCTCAGAGGAAAAAAAAAAGCATCATTTGTTATAGAATTTAAAATTTTAATAGAATTAAAGGAACTAATTAAAGCTGTCCTGGGAGAAAATAGAGAACACTGTTTTCTGTGCTACTTTTTTGTGAGCAACATAGTGGATAAAAAGAAATACATGCAGTTGAAAGGGAGGGCTGATGAGTAAGTGTTTATTGCACAGATATATTCTGGCCGTGTTAGCTGCTCTTTCAAGACCAGACATCTGTCCTTAAAATATTTTGCTGCTTGGAGGCTTTTTCTTTACCTTGAAATAAAGCCAAATTTTTCCTTCATAAAGGAGAACACTTGAATAAACATAACCCTAGTATAAAGCCAGTTGGGACTAGTCTACTGGCAATGGCCAGAGTTCTTTTCACATTGGGAGTTAGTAGAAAGACAGTGAATCTGACTTCCCCCATCTCAAGGGTAGCTCACACAGTCTCTATTCTTGACTTCTGTGTTACTAAGCAGTATGGAAGAGGCGGAAGTTTACAGGAGTATTACACTTGTCCACTTTCATATATGGTCTGTTATTTTTCAGAAAATATTGAATATTTCTTTCTTTTAAATTTGAAATTGCGAAACATGCAAGTAGTTGTTAAATACAGTATACCCATAGGGACAGTTATTTACAGATACCAAGCAGGTAAAAGTTGTAAAGCTCCTGTTACAGAACAAAGACAGTTGAGAAGTCTGAGTGGCTTAGAAAGCTGAGGTTTGTGTATTCTGGGGAGCAGTGTTGGCACACGATGGTACTTAACTATGAATTGAATTCTGCAGAAGTTTGCACACATTTCTTTTTCCATAAAAAAGAGCTTGTAAGGGTTGGATTCTCTGTATGGCAGACCAGGTCGCAAGAGTTGTAATGCTAGTAATGGCTGAAACTAGTGATTTAATTTCTTTGTCCTCCGTTTACCTCTCTATAAACTGTGTGCAGTGTAGTGTCTGCCTCGGGGATTTTAGGTTTCTACAATCCACTGAGAACTTGGATGAGGTAACCAAATTGTTACCTGTTAAAACTGGAAATTTACTGTTTTAACAAATTCTGTTAGTTGATTTTGTTCTTCAGTAAAAAATATTGAAACAGGTCAGCAATGACTATCCTTTGCTTTGCTTTGCCTCTAGGCATTTTATTTTTAATCCAAATTCTACTGCTCTGAGAGACTTTTGGCATTCATTTATCTCTGCTTATCAGTGGAGTGGACTGTACTGAATCCTGAGGAGTCAACGCTGTTATAACACAGACTGCAAGAAATAATTAAATAAAAGAAAAACTAGCTATGAGCTTGCACAGTAGAATTCAGGCCCATCTCTCATCTGAACCTCAACAATGTTGTTGTTCTTTTTGTCTTGACTTTTTGTTTACTAGTACTTACCTACACATTTCATCTGAATATCTAAGTATTCATTGATTAATGCATTGTAAAGGCATTTTTTTAAAAGCAATTTAAAACAAATGCCTTGTTTTGATCATTATTAGTAATGTAATGTTGTTGCCCTAGACTGTTTCAGTTGTGCTAGCTGTTGATGTAAAGTGTAAAGGAAAATCCAGAAAAAGAGTGCGAAGAGACTTCATATATTCTGTTTGACCCTTAAAAAGAGCAAGTGAGAAATTACAGTTTTACTATGAGACAATAGTAATTTCAGGAGAACTTGTCTTGCCTCTCAATTTTAATGTCATTTTCAATATAGACAGTTCAGATTTCTTGAAGGAACAAGTTAACAACTTCAAAATCAGAAGTCTTTGCAGACTAACTTTCCTTGCACAATTTTTACTTTTTATTTGAAATCTATGTTGACATTTTCAAAGGTGTTAAAAAACTTGCAAAGGCATACAAAGCATCTGTTGGAGTTGTTAAACTCGCTGAGTTAATGATAGATGAAGCATATACAAGCTGGAATCCCTACTGCCTTGATCCTGGAAACTGATCCACTTAGTGAGAACTGTGCACAAATCTAATTACAGGATCAGGATGAAAAATTGGATAATAATTTTTTTATATGTCATCTGTTCGTCTGAACCTATGTTTTTCTCACAGTCCACACACAAACTGTGAGTCCAAGTGTTCAAATAGTTGGTGTGTGGTTGCTGATATGTGATTCTGGCATGTTGGAATGGGTGTGCATCAGCTTTAGGAGCCATAACCAGTTCCATGTGTGAAATTGGGCACACATATCTGTAGACTAACTTGTTGAAGTCTGTGATGAGAATTTTTAGTGTGGTCCTAAGAGTCACAGCTGTAGAAATCTTTAATATTAATAGAACGTGTGTAGGATCACATGCACTGCCTCACATGTAGTGTTTGTAAATGAAACAAAAAAAGAACGAGTGCATATAATGAAACTTTTCCAACAATGAGCTAACTTTGATTAGTCTAGGAAATAGAATTTAAAACAAATCTTGATAGGATCATTTGCCTTCGACATAGGTATTTACAAAAATACACATTGTGTTTTCTAAAATAATTGATGATGGAAAGAATGTGAACATGTCCTTAACATGTTAGGCTAGAATATGCAGCTGTATTTCTTTATAATATATAGACATATATGTAAATTCCTGTTACTCTCTCTGCACTTTTCCAGTACTTAATTAAGTGCACTTGATAGAGAATGTGTGGGAGTTTTCATGCCATTGACACTTAAATAGCAACCTAGCAGTGCAGCACTGTTCATATACCATACTGTGGTTAGAGGATAATTTATTTACGTATATGACCTTTGGCAATAAAAGAAACCTATGTAGAGACTAGTTTAACTGTAGAACAATCTTCAGGTGTGTTTTCATTAGTAAGCCTTTCCTAATGTGTTTATGTTAGAAAACCAGAAAAGCGCTTTTTAGTATGGGTAGAATGTATTCAAACAACAGTCTCTCTTCTGCATGATCCTTCAGGTCATTCAGAGAACTTAGGCAATCTTCATTACTGATTTTCTAAGGTCACATCTCTGCAATACCCACCACAACCATAAAACTTGCACAGATACAACTCGGAGTGTAATGTGGAGCCTGATCAAGGACCAGTGTTTTCCATTAGTTTTCTTCAGCTTTTATTTAGGGCATGGTTTGCAAATCCTCCTGCTGATAACCTGAAAAAGAAAGGTAAGGAGGAGGAGAAGGATGCAACTTGGTACTCGTTTATTCAGAGATTTATGGTTTGCACATAGGAGAAGGAAAACCACCATTTCATCGTACAGGGTTCTTTGAACTGTGACCTGTGTGTTTACTGATTGTAACAGGTTATACATGTGGGAGAGTAATGCAGAGATAATGTGGATAAAGCTTATGTTGTTATTTTTTGTTCTTACAATTTCAATTTTTTTTACTCCAATTGAAAGCATTACTGGTTTGATTCCAACAGCAAGATAAATGGCTTCCAGATATTGTTGAATAGTAGGAAGGTGACAAATACAATGACTGCCTGTCAGAGGAGTATAATCCTTGTCACAGTAGTTGAATGAAACATTTTCTGAATTTCAAAATAGTATATAAAATAATTCTTCACTGAGACCTGTTGCTTTGCAGGTTTGGGGAGGGGAAGGAGTGTCTACATAATGCGACAAAAAGGCTATCCTTTTTGGTATCATGAGAAAAAGCACTTGGAAATAAAAAACCCAAGATTTGAGTAGACACAATTAACTGCTGCATTTCTATTTGTCTTTTCAGTTCTTGTTCATCTAGTTAGTTGTAAACTTGCTACACCAACCCTTCTTATGTAATCAATGAAGCACAGAATGACAATGGTAGTATCTCTGGTTTTTAGCCTTTGGTTTGAGTCACCCTTTAAGGCTGGGCCAGCAATTAAAGCAGA